>NW_026867916.1:0-89938 GCF_020745735.1 Hemiscyllium ocellatum
GGCCCTTCGGCCCAAACTGGTTCATTCCGAACAAAATGTTCATCCACGCTAACCCATTTCCCTGCCTTTTTTTTCCCGTATCCTTCTAATCCTTTACTATCCATGTATTGGTTCAAATGCCTTTTAAATGTTTGTTAATGTATCCGCCTCAACCACTTCTCATTCCATATGCGTACACCCCTCCCCTGTGTTAAAAAGTTGTTCCTCAGGTTCACTTTTATTCTGTCCCCTCTGACTTTACACTGATGCTCTCTAGTCTTTGATTGCCCAACCTGGCAAAAAAGAACTGGGCACATTCACCCTATCCATGTCTGACATGATCTTATAAACCTCAATATGATCTTCCCTCAGTCTCATGCACACAAAAGTAAAACGTCCTAGCTTGTCCAACCTCTTTCTATAACTCAGACCATTGAGACCTTGGCAATATCCTTGTAATTTTTTTCTGCACTCTTTCCAGTTTAATAACATCCTTCCTTTAGCAAAGTGATCAAAACTGAACATAACACTACCAATATGTCCTCACCAGCATCCTGGATAACTGCAACATAACTCCCTAATTTCGATACTCAGTGATATAAACTGATTAAGGCCAGTGTGCCAAAAGCTTTCTTCACTGTCTCTCTGAATCAACTCCCAGAGAACCATGCACCTGAATTCCAAGGTTCCTCTGCTCCCCTACAGCCCTTAGGACCCAACCATTCACCATGAAACTCCAACCTAGATATGACTTTCTAAAATGCAAAAACTTACACTGATCTATATTAAAATCCATTTGCCATTTCTCAGCCAACTTCTCCACTGATCAAAATACTGCAATAATTTCTGAAATTTCTGATAACCTTCCTCACTCTCCATGATGCCGCCTGTTTTAGTGCTGTCTTCAAACTTACAAATCATGCCTGTACGTTCTCATGTAAATCATACATATATGTAATATGTAGTGGTCCCAGCTTCAACCCCTGAGGCAGTCCACTATTCACAGGCCTCCAGTCTGACCAGCATGTTTCCAGTATTAATCTCTGCTTCCTACCATCAAGGCAGTTTTGTACCTAATTTGCCAGCCACCCCCCCCCCCCCCCAACATCAATTCCATGAGATCTAATCTTCCAGAGCGGCATACCATGTGTAACCTTATTGAAGACTTTACTGGAATCCATCTGGACTACGTATACCACCCGGACCTCCTCAACGTTGCTGGTCACTTTATCAAAGAACTCCAACAAAATTGTGAGTCATGATCTCCCTTGCACAAACTCCCGTGCTGAATTTGATGTCAGGCTTTTGCCCGAAACATCGATTTTCCTGCTCCTCGGATGCTGCCTGACCTGCTCTGCTTTTCCAACACCATTCTAATCTTACTCCGAACCACACACTGTCTTTCCAAATGCATGTATATCCAATCTCTCCGAATCTTCTAATGTAACTTATCCACTAGATTTTAGGATTACTGGTCTTTATTTCCCAGGTTTATCTTTGTAGCATTTCTTGAATTCGGGCTCAGCATTCGCTCTACTCCAGTCGTCCAGGACCTCACTCTTTGGCCAGCGATGATAAAAAAAAGAGCCAAGCAGTGTTCCCGCAATTTCTTCTCTATCCTCCTATCCTCCTACACTGTTCCTGAATATAACTGGTCAGGACCAGGAGTTTTTAGAAATACTGCAAAGTCTGAAACATATGTCTATTTATTTCAGGTACAAACACCAAAGAGTGAGAAAGTGACTCAATGATGGTTAACATAACAAATTAGAAAATATGTTAATCATAGGAAGTGACTTCAGAAGAATTCCAGCGATTGTGGAAACCTGAGAATTCTCAGAAATTAACGATCCAGAAGAGGAAGGCCATGAAATTGAAAAGGAAATCAAAAAGATAACATGTCTGCTGACAAACAGGAACACAAAGACTGCATCAATTTGCGATCTATATTTCAAAGGAGACAAAATAAAAGCAAGGTCAAATGTGGAAATTTGTAATCGGGAGAGGAGAGGTCATTGTGAGAGAACAGGGAAATGACCAAGAAAACAACCAGTTACTTTGCATCTGTCTTCATGGAGGAAGATTCAGAAAATCACCCAGTAATACCAAGTGATCACATCGGACTCCTGGAGCTAAAGACATAAAGTCAATTCATATCAGTAACAAGGTAGTACTTGAACATGGAGCTGGATTGAGCATGGATAAATCTGACGAAACAGATGCACTTCCTATCAAAATGTCGGAAATAAATCACCAATAGTAGTATTAATTGCACTGTCGATAACTGTGTTTTATTTTCCTGTACATTCTGCAGAGACAGGAAACTATTGTGGATAAACGTGAATCAAGCACAATAGTTGAATGGATGGGATCCAAACAGCTACAAAGGGAAAAAGACATATTGTGGAGAACTGCAGACCAATTAACTTGACATTTGTAGGGAAACTGTTAGAATCTATTACACAGGATGAGATTTTTGCTATTTAGAAATTAACAGCAACAATGGAGAGAATCAGCATGCATTTCTGATAGAGAAATCATACTAGATATACTTCGGAATTGTTTGAAGTTGTTTCTTACAGCATAGATAATGGGGAAACAGTAGAATTGGCATATATTGGATTTTCGGAAGGGTTTCTATAAGATCTCTGTAAGTTCGTAAATGCAATGAATGTGAAGGGTATTTGGACGAATATATCTAAGTGGAAAGTTAAAGTTTGGTTCGCCTTCATTTAAGAGAGTCAGAACATGTTGAAGCAGTTTCACAGCGTGTTGGTGGGATTGTACCTGGAGTATAGTGCACAGTTTTGGTGACCGAATCTCATAAAGGATATACTGACCACGGAGGGTGTGCAATGGACATTCTCCAGATTAATCCCTCAGATGGTGAGATTGCCTGTTGAGGAAACTCGGCCTGTGTTCTCTAGAGTGTCAAAGAATGAGAGGTGGGTCACAGTGAAATTTAGAAAATTCAGAAATGGGGCTTATGCCCGAAACGTCGATTCTCCTGCTCCTACGATGCTTCCTGGCCTGCTGTGTTTTTTCCAGCACCACATTCTTCATTTCTGTTACTCCAGCATCTGCAGTCCTAACTTTTTCCTTATTTACTTTGGAGCAGAGAAGGCTGAGTGGTCCGTGAATCAGAAGGATAAGATTATGAGTGACATGGACAGGGTGGATAGACTGCTATTCCTTTTAGTCAAAGGGCCACACTGTCAAAGTGAAGGGTTTGAGGTTTACTGAGGACTTGAGGACTGTTTTTCACCCAGATTGTGTTGTGGTGTGGAATGCACTTCTTGAGAGGGGAGTTGTCATGGTAACCTCAAAACCGTTAGAAAATACATGGTTGTGCAGTTGAAATGCCATAAGATTCACAGCTACTGGTTCTTGTGTCGGAAATTGGGACTAATGTAGACCGTGCTGTATTTCTGATGGGGCATGACTGTGCTTCTGTGATTGTATACATGTGGAAGGTCAATCATTGAGTAGCTTATGATAGGAATTGATGGGTTTCTGAAGGATATCTTATCAAAGTATATCAGAGTCAACTTGTGATATCTTCTGAAAATACGTCAATGGCAAAATTAAGGGAAACATGGTGCAGCGTTCTTACAGTCTGATACCAGATAATTGAGAACAGGGAAATAGCAATAGAACTTTATTCTGATGAGAAAAAGGGAATAGCAACTAAATTAGCAACTAAACAGATTTAGAGAAAAATATTGGACTGAAATTAATGGGCATAGACAAAGTCAACAGAGATTTATGAAATAGGAATCTTATTTGGGAAAATGGCTTTTAGCAAACTTATGGGGAAGGTATTAATGTAATACGATTGGAATCTCAGAAAGATTCTTGATAAAGCCCCTAGACTTTTTGTGCAAATTCGAATCCTGTGAGACTGGGTCTAATATATGGTGATGGTGTTAGAATGGGAGACCTGGCAGGAAACAGTGAGTAAGAATAAAACCAATTGTTTTAAAATGGAAGGCTTAGAGGATATAACAAGGATCGAGATTTGACATCCAGTTATCCCAATACACATCATATCTTTGGTTGAGTGGCTAAAATGCAATATTGCCAGGCTGCTGACTCGACGAAACGCTGTCAAATTTTGAGTGGATGAGGAGGATGTACAAAAGACTCCGAGGTGATTGAGATAAGTGGAGAGACTGGGCAAATACGTGGTAGATGGACAGCAATGGCAAAGATGAGATGTTGTGTACTTTGATCGGAACAATAGAATGACAGCCTATCATTTGAAAAGGGAGTGTTTGAAAAAATGTTGCTCTCTAAATGTACTTAAGCTGCATTTTTGTTTTATTTCCGCGCAGCCCTCCGAGTCCATGTCGGGCAGTGAGTTCTGAAGCCAGAAGTAAACACTGGGAATGGCATTGGCACGCTAACCAGTGTATGTAGACCCAGCAAGTGGGGAGTTATAACATTGAAAACGATCTGTATCTCCCTGTACACCAGTCAGTGAAAGTAATATTGCAGGAGCAGAAAGCAGGTAGGCAGAGAAATGGTGTATTCACCTTCATTTGAGGGGGATTTGAATACAGGAGTGAGGATCATTTACTGCAGCTGTACAGGGCCTTAGTGGGACCCCATCTCGAACATTGTGCTATAGTGTTTGCAGTTTTGGTCTCCTTGCCTAGAAAGGAAAAACCTGACATTGAGGGAGAGCAATGGAGGATGACCAGACCGATCTCTGGGATGACAGGCTTGTTTTGGGACCAGAGTTTTGGGGTGACTGGGCCTGCATTTCATGGAGATTAGAAAAATGAGTGGAGATACCATTGAAATATATCTAACTCTGACAGTGTGAGACAGATTTGAAGCAGGGATGATAGTTCGTTTTATAGCAAACAGTCAAATCGTATTTAATACACAAGCGTTATCAAAGAACCGCGTGTATATTGAATAGAGGAGCAATCTTGATGGGCCGAAAGCACTACATCAGTTCTCGTTTTATATTTCACAATGCTTAACCATATTATGGGATATGAACATTGTATAGAGAAAACTGCATTGAGGAGATCTTCGGCTATGAACTAGAATGGGGAAAGCTCAATGCATTGAATGACGGACTCCTTTCCCCATGTTTCTGTGCAGTCTGTGGGAAAGCTCTGTAAATGTTGTCACTAGCTCTCAGGTGTTAGGAAGGAGGCCTCTTTGGGGTCGACAGGACAGTGTTTCCCATTCCCTTTTCTGATAAAGAGGCTGGTGCCAGGTGTTCTGTCCAATTTTATTCCTTCAGTCCTCAGAGCAGTTTGATACAATTGAGTGTCTTACTTGGCCGATTCAGAGACCATTGAAAAAGGTTACCACATGTCTGTGCGTCTGGAGTCACTTTTAGGCCAGACCAGGAAAGCACGGGAGATTCACTTCCTGAAAGTACATTGATGAAGAAGATCGATGTTTACAATCAACATTGGACACAAGATCACTGTTACTGACACCAGATTTGAGGTCTCGATATTTTATTAATTATTTTTTAACTTCCATCATCTGCCAAGAACATTAGCCTGGTCTGGATTCGTAATCCAATGATATTTCCACAACAGCACCATCTCCACATCGGGACCTATCGGAAACTACACTGACCTGATTATTTCGGTGCTACTTGACAGCTCTGTCAAAAAGAATTTCCACCAATTTGATGGGACTTCAAGGTAGTAATTGATCAGAGTGTAATTATTCTCCTCTGCGGGGACTGGACATAGCTGAGTAATTTTCCATATTGCCAGGGAGATGTCAGAGTTGGAGCTGGAATGAAACAGCTTCCCGAGGACACGGCTTGTTGTGCAGCACAAGTCTTCAGTCCTATTGCAGGAATGGTGTCAGGGTCTATTACCTTTGTCGTATCTACAGAGTCCAGCTGTTTTTTTTTTCATGTCACATATAGCAAATAGAATTACTTGAAGACTGGCATCTGTGCGTCTGTGGGCATCATGATGAGTGTGAGTTGGATCATCCACTTAACACCTCTGGCTAAGGATAGTGCAGACACCACATCCTTGACATTTCTTTTCACTGATGTACAGAGTTCTTACGATATTTATGATGAGGATATTTGTGGAGTCCTCTCCTCCAGTACATTGTTAAGTAGTTCATCGACATTTATACTTGGATTTAGCAGGACAACAGAGCTTAGATACGATCTGTTAGTCTTGGGACCACTTCCCCCTCTCCATCAGAAATTATTTCTGCTGTTTGGAATGCAACCAGTCAAGTGTGGTAGCTTTAATGCGTTGTCAACAGATTTAGCTGCACATGAATCCAATTTTGGCATCAGCCTTGTATTCAGTGACCTAACCTGGTTTCTGATGCGGTAACACTTCCATTTTCATATTCTCATTCTGCTGAGGGTATCTCCTGGTGTCACACCTCCAATTTGTTACTTTAACTCAATCCATTTAAGGTAATAATCTAAATCGTTTCCTTTCCACGACGTCAACTTCTGTATTTGAAGTTAACATGTTTCCCTCTGTTTTTCTCCCTGACCATGATTAAATGCTCTGTAGTGTCAGTGATGTCAGTATTATGCAGTTTCAGAGTCAAAGAACTTGTGCACTATGCATTATTGTTCAGTTCCCAGTGTATGGCTCTCCATGCTGGACTGGATGTTTGAGCATCTTTGACATCCTTCTTTGGAAATTGTCCAAAAACAGAAATTGCTGAAGAAATTACTGAAAATGTTGCAGCATCTTCTGGAATGAATGCAGAGTTAAACTTTGAGGTCCAGTGACCATTTAAAAACCGCCCAGTTTCTCCAGGATTGTTTGTATTTTTTTATTTCCAGTATTAATAGTTATTTGTTTTAGTGAAAATTTGTTCTGTGCCTATTCATTTCTGGAGAAACACATTATGTCTGTCAGAGTCTGCAGAGACAGATAAACAGCGATGGCATTTCAAGCCCAGTGTGACACTTCTTCAGAACTGAAAAGGATTGGAAACTGGGATTTTTAATCCCTTGTCAGAGGTGGGGGATGGTTGATAGGGAAAGGAGGATGTGGCAAAGATAAACGGGCTTTTAACACTGGTGAACGAGTGATGATGTAAAATGGGTTTAAATTAAAGTATGAATGGGGAAAGGGGTTCTCTCTATTGAGTGCAAGATAAAGAAGACACAACCACACAAGGTCATAGGAAGGCCAGGCGAGAGAATGTTGACTATGTGGCATTATATAGATTTGGCCATAGATACGTTTTCACTGTCGAGTACGTCACCCCTGTAGACAAAGGAATTCAGTTGCTTGACTTCTTATTGGAACTAGTAAACTATTCATGCTGCCTTAGTATTGTAATATGGAGAAAACTAAATCACCATGCGAAGTTTGGGCTGAGTAGTGTTTACCTGTCATGTTTAATATTGTTTCAAATTTGCAGTGCTGATCATTAAATGTTTGTTCTTGAAATTAGTATCATTTGGAGTGTAGGAGGTTGTGGGGTGACATTGTAGAAGTTTATAAAATCATGAGAGATTATGGATAGGGTGAATAGCCAAGATCTTTCCAGCGGTATGGGGGAGTTCAGCCATAGTTGGCTTAGGTTTAAGATAAAGGAGGGAAGATTTGAAGGAACGAAGGGCAACATGTTTACACAGAGGGCGGTGTGGATATGGAATGAGCTGGCAGAGTATGAGTGGTAGATGCATGTACAGCTAAAACATTTAAAACTCATTTGGACAAACATATGAATGGGAAACATTTAGAGGCCTATGGGCCAAATGAAAGGAGGGGGCACGAGCTTAATTTGGAAATCCTGGTCAGCATGGACATTTAGAAAAGTTCACACAGAGTCAGTGCGGGTTTGTGAAACGGAAATTATATTTTGCCCTGTAAAATTATGCAAAGTACTTCTGGAGATGCCTGAGAATGTAACAAGCGGACTTGATACAAGGGATCCAGAGATCCAGGCTTTCCAGAGATTTTCCACAAGGTATTACAAAATAAAAGTGCTTACACAAGACAGAAGCTCGTAGGACGACGGATAATGTATTAACATGAGATGATGATTGATTAACACATAGAAATCGGAGTAAGGATTAATGGATCTTCATGGTAAAGATATATCTGCTGGAGTACACAAATATCAATCCAATGACATCAGTTATTTACAATCTATACTGATAGCCTGATGGCGGGAGCTGAGTGCGATATACATCCGGGTTTGTGGATGACACTGAGAATCAAAAGGCAGGCTGCTATTTAATGGAGCGGACTTCCAGAAAAGGAGCAGTACAAATGGATTGGAGTCTTCCTGTGCATGAAACGTAAAGTCAGCATGCTGATGCAGCAAGTAACCAGGTTATTTCATTAGGAGGTTTCCTGGGCTGATAGGGTTGAGTTATTGAGAACCTCGAAGATGGTGAGGCGATTATTCTTTGCGGTTTAAATGAATGAGGAGTGATACTGCTGAAAAATACAAGACACAGAAGGGGCTTGAGGAGGTAAATGTTGAGAAATTGTTTCCTCTCCTGAGGGGATTCTCGAACTGAGGACACAGATACCGAATATGGAGCATCGATGTCAATTTGAGATGCAGAGTGATTTCTTTTCTCAGAAGATAATGAATGTCTGGAATTCCCTAAAGCAGAGAAGTATGGAGGGATACAAGGAGTCGGCACGAAAGTGGAGTTGAGCACTGGAGTAGATCAGCTATGTTCATATTAAATGACAGGACTAGCTTGAGGAGCTGAATGGCAAACTCCTGTTCCCATTTATTAATTTCACATGTTATGCTTTTGGAAATTAACTGATTATTTTCCTGAAAGTCGTGTTGTACAATGTTGCACTCAGGGAGAGCAGACGATTTGTTTGAGTTAACCCTGGGTGGGGTATGGGGGCTGTATTCACAGTGAATCTGGGTCTGTAACATGACTCCCATCTGGAGCAGAAGTTACAGAGAGGGGAAGCCTGGAAACAGAGATTGAGGGTAGGGGTCACTTCCAGACCCAGCCTGGATTTTCCAAGTGCATTTCCGAAACTACACCTAACCATTGGAGTGGTGTCGATCTGCTCCTGTGCAGCAGGTCCGAAGGGCTGAATAGAACATCAGAACACAGGGCTGAGAGGCACGAGTGGGCAATTCGGCCCTTTGACACTACTCCACCAGTAAATAAGATCGTGCCTCATCTCATTGCGGTCCCATCTGCACTTTTCTCTCCATGCGCCATTATCCCTGCTTCACCTGTCTATTGGTAATCAGCCGAAGCCATCCTCGATATCATATAATATAGACGTTTGTAACTAATATAACTAACAGAGGAGCATGGTGAATCTGTGGTTAACACTGCTGCCTCATATCACCAAGGAGTTTGGGTTCAATTCCAACCTTGGGCAACCCTCTATGTGGAGTTTGAACATTCTCCCTGTGTCTGTGTGGGTTTCCTCCTGATGGTCCAGTTTCGCCTCACAGTCCAAAGATATTAGGCTTAGAGTGGTTTGGCCATGCTATAGTGCCCAGAGATATGTAGGTTAGGTGGGTTAGTAATGGGAAATATAGGGTTACATGGGGGCAGGTCTGGGTTGGATGCTGTTCAGTGGGTAGGTGTGGATTCAATGCGCAGAATGTCCTGCTTCCTCACTGTAATGGTTCTATGACAATGATAACAAGTTTTGACAATACAAACACACAGCGGGTATCTACCTGATCCACTCTCCTCAAGGTTTTGTATGTTTATATAGGATCAGCTCTCACTCCATGTCTGACCTGTTAAAGCCGCCATAATATAAGTCCTTCATCCCTGGAATACGTCAAGTGAAACATCTCTCAACTGCTTCCAATGTAATTATATCCTTTCTCCGGTAAGGAGACAATAAAATCTTTCACACAGATGAGTTACTTTTTTGTTTTCTCAGTGTTGTGAGTCTGTAACACTCTTCTTCGCCGAGCATTGGGGCAGAGATATTCAATATTTTTGAGTGCACACAGAAGGTTCACAAATAACAACAAAGTCAAGGATTATTGAGGAATGGGCAGGAATGTGCAGTGTGTGGGAAATTCTGACAGTGGTACAAATTACACTGTTCCAGAACATCCAGGAATATAATGCAAAATGAAATCAAATAGATAAAAAATTATAATGCAACAATGGTAGAATAAAGTATCAAAGGACCATGGGGCTGCTCTGTCATTAGAGAGAGGCCACGCGTGGTGGTTGTCCTGAGGGTCACCACACGTCGGGAAATGGGGTGAGGTTGAGAGACCATCCCCTTCCTGGTAACCTCTGTTCGTGTGGTGAATTGAACCTGCGCGGTTGGCCTCCCTCTGCATCACAAACGAGCCGTCCGGCCAACTGAGTGGGAGACCGTGTAACTGCTACAGCCAGAAACAGCCACAGACAAAGGGAAGAGGAACTTTCATAACAAGGTAAAGGTGCAACTCAGGTAACGGTCAAGATAACGGCTAAGGATGAAAACGTTCTCTGCTAGAAATTGTATTTTATAACTAGCCAAGTGGTTAGAAGCTGTCTTTGGCTGAAAACAATAAGATGAGACAAGTGAAATAACCAGAATTATTAATTGAAATTTTATATCTATAACCATAAAATAAATGCATATATTTTATTACATAAAAGTATAAAGCTGATGGAATGTATTGAGAGGGGAGTCCATCTGTGAGAAATGCCCTCGAACAGGCGCTTGAAGAAAACCAGGGTAAATGTGCCTGAGTGTCATCTGCTCAGTGACAGAAACCCAGGGAGTTGAATGACTGGATGTTCCTGTAACATGGAGCTGACAGAACCAACAGACCACCCGCGATCTCATTATATGCTGGAGCATGTTCGAAGGGCTGAATGGCCTCATGATGGATTTGAATTGTCTGTGTATTGAAAAACATACATCGCTATTCCTTGGGCATTGACATTTTCCTGAAAATGGGATTTTTTTGAAAGATTATCTGGAACCTTCCAAAATCGGCATTCTCTCGAACATCCTATTGCCATGTTGGGGTATTGCAAAGGCAAGAGAGAGAGAGAGAGAGAGAGAAAGAGAAAGAGAGATGGGGAAGGTGCGGTATGCAGCAGTGAGAGTGGTAGAGCATTGGCCTTGTTTGGAGGTAGGTGCTATAACAGATATACAGTGAGTATGAGGGAGCAAAGAGAATATGGTGACCCTTTTCCTGACAGAGCGGGGAAGGTTATTGATGCTTGTCCTGTATTGCTGGATATTTCCTCAGACCGCAGTTACTGCACTGTGCTGGGAGGTGACCTTAGACCATGTATGGAGGGTCTGGTAGTGTGGCCACCTCTGATAAGAGAATGGTACCATCTGTACTAGCCCATTCACATATCCTGGTCGACAAACCGTGGTGCAATTGCCTTTTATCTGTCATGCTCGGGGTAAACCTTCAAGGGCAGCTCGGAACTGAGAAAGCTCGAAAGTGTGCTTTCATTGGCCTTTTAAAGGTGGTACCAGGGCCAGAGATCACGGTATAACCAGGGATATCCAGGTGATGGTTATTACCTCCAGCCATGCTGGGTGGGAGAATCGAGCTGGTATTGAATGAAAGGGACACCATGGGGTCGGGGTGGGGGGTGGGGGTAGGTAATGAGGTGAGTTCGATAAGATAGCACCAGGAAACTAGCTCGACTTCGTGCAGACAATCCCTCTGTCACACTCAATTAAAATGTCACTGAGATAAATTGTTGTTACATTCAACCTAATGAGTCATAGACTCTGCTGTGCCCACTCACAGTTACAAAGCTGCAGAACAAATGTTCATCCAAAAATCCATCATCTGAACTCACACCAATATCCCATTCACTCACCATTCCTTGGAATACTGGCTCACGTTGCAGGATTCTGTCGAAATATGTTCATTTCAGCATTCTGAAAACTGTGATCTTCCATGAAATTGTCTCTCAACCTTCCTTTCTCGTTTTCCCAAAATCCTTTTGTTTGTTGGAATTTAAACTGATTCCCTCACCATCACTCTCTGGCAGTGGTTTTCACACCCACAGCACCCCCTTGTCATGGTATAATGGAGATATGGAGCTGTAAATGGATGGGAGCTTCACATCCTGTCATTTTCAGCATGGGCTGCAACTTTCCCCACGCTGGGCAGGGATCTAACACAGTGTTACTGAGCAATGTACTGGGTGGTGTACACGGCTCTACATGCGGGGAAGGTAACTGCTCAGGTTTACAGATCAATTCACTGCTCTTCACTGCACAGCTCCTCATACTGAACAGGTTCTTTGTTCACGTTTAATGAGCAATATATTGGTGTGGGTTGAATATCACCCCATGATGGACAGAAAGGTTCGTCCGGGTTTCTGAATCAATGCACCCGTGTGAACTGCACTGCTCCCTATGCTGGACAGATAGCTAGTGGACCGGTGAGACCTGCAGAGTGGTCCATCCTGGATAGAATGCAGGGTTTTACTGAACCTGGTCTGCACTATATTCCATAGGACAGATTGCTGGTTTGTACTGAGCCTGGTCTGCACAATATTTCATCCTGGACAGATTGCTGGATTGTACTGAGCCTTCGTCTGTACGGTATTCCATCCTGAACAGATTGCTGGGTTATACTGAGCCTGGTCTGCACAGTGCTCCATCCTGGACAGATTGCTGGATTGTATTGAGCTTGGTCTGCACAGTGCACCATGCTGAGCAGATATATCATCTGGGCTTACACGTGTCTGAGCTGGATCTGTGAGGTGGACTGTGTATGCAATATACCTCCTTATAGAGCTATCCCTCCTCCACCTCGGTGCATTCCGCTGTCAAAGCACGTATTTCTGCAACATGTTGTCCATTAAGTAATTCTCCAATTAAAATGTGAAAATCTTTCCTTATTGCTATGGACCCGAGCAGACCACCCCTCCCAACACATGACGAAGGTAGTCTCGACCCAAACGTTCTCTTATTTTAAAGGTAAATGTGAGGTGCTGTGTTTCAGAGAGAATTCGTTTTGTCAAAATATTTGACTTTAAGCAAAACACAATCTATTCAAATACAACAACAAGTGGAACTTGAAATAACTTAATTTTTTTGGAAAACCTAAAAGAATTCTAGGTTATTTAACTACTCTATAGTAACTGCTCCAATATAGTGACATCCCATGAACATATACTTAGCAAAAAACAAATTCAGGAAACAGATCGTCTCACATGCAGTTCTCCAATCCAGGAGGAAAGAACATCAAAAGCCAATACCGAGAGAAATCTCAGAGAGAGTGTGTAACAGCCAGGAAAGATTTCCACCCTTCCAACCCTGCTGAGACGCCAGCAATAACTGGTGAAAGGTAAAACTAAGAATCCTGGTTCCGTGAGAGTTTGACCATCACTCCACAGGACCAGGCCGCAGCTGCAAGGGCCATAAGGAACGGACTGTATATGCACCGTCTGTGCCACTGTAGGAGCCTCTCAAAAATTCCTAACCTCACCTAAGCCGTTAAGTGATGGTAAGACAATGTCACAGTTAAATATAAGTAAATAAAACGAAAGGATGCAGCAGGCCGGTGATCAGACAGAGAAGGCCTTGTGACCCCAGCAATTCCCATCCTGCCAAAGCATAGAAGGATCATTGAGCTAGTGAATACAAAGCATCATCACTCTACCTCAACTCTAACTTTACAACTGGAGGCGTGCTATTAGTCCAATAGTCAGCAATATCAACGTCCCAACCAGATCAAGTATTGAGGGTTGTAGTGAAAAGGGTTTACTGGAGCTGTTTGTGACTGTGATTGATGTCAGTCTCCATGGATCCTAACTGTGTCATTAGACGGTTTCCCTCTTCTATTAGTAAGGGACTTCATTCAATCTGTTATGCCATCGTATCAGCGGCAGCGTCATCCTCAAGATGATTGGGCTCAGCAGCTACAGGGAGAGGGAAAGGAAGAGAATCTTAGAACAGACTGGAATGTGACAACAATGACTCAGAATCTGAGAACATTAGACTGGAATGTTACGACAATAGACAAGAGTTTATCTGGTGGTCTTTATTATCTTTCTCAGGATTGGCCATGGTTAGAGTTGCGGATACGAGCCATATTGATGAGTATTCAAGCAGGTTACTATCCCATCCCCGCTATTGTTGGTGTTCCCGGTAAGCCTATCTCTGTCAATTCGATAAATGATTGTGAAGGTTATTGTTATTTCTGTTATTTATATTTAACAAATACATAATCTGCTATCTTCAGTTTCAGTCACAAACTCCCCTTCATTTCCATCAATTTCAGACTCCTCACTCATACATCTAAAAAGGAACTAGACTGTTCCGACCCTTGAGTCTTCCGTTTGCCCTGAACAGTTTTATGTCTCTATATTCTCTCTGCCACCAAACCTGCCTACACCCACCTCGATAATATCCCCAGTCTCCACCTCTGCCTCAATGCTGTTGCTGAATTAGCCATCATCTGCCCCCTTGTTAACTTCTGATTTTATGGCTCCACATCTTTTCTGACCACTCTTCCAGTTACAAATATTTTGACCACAAACTTGTTCTTGGCACACGACCTATTTCATAATAGGGACCTCATATCAGAGTAATAATTTCACTGGCCGTGTAATACAAAGGCACAAGTTATGACTTTAAATGCATTGTTTCAAATCCTTCCACAGCCGATGACAGAAGTTAAATTTGAATGGCAAAATTGTAATGAAATCTCATTTTACAAACGACAACCATAAACCATTAGGATTTCTTTTATTATTTCACTGATAGTCTTTGGCAAAGAAACTAAGTGTGACAAAAAAAGATTGGCTCCATATTGTCTTGACAAATGATCTCGCAGTCAACGGCAATTAGTGACGGATAGCAAATGCTGCCCGAACCAGTGATGCTGACATCCTGTGAAATGACAGCATTGAAGGTGAAATAAACCAAGGAACTGTGGATGATGGAGATCCGAAATAAAATTCTCCAGCGTCTGAAAATGTTGGATAATCTCAGCAAATATGGCAGCCTCTGTCAAGAGAAAAACAGATGAAGTTTAGAACCTAGTGACCCTATATCACAACTGAAAGCAACTGGGAAATAATATCATTTATATCAGGGATGGTCGGATGAGTGAGGGGGAGGTTAGTTGAGTGGATGTAGAAATGTCCAGCGCGAAAGACAAAAAGAAATGTAAAGCAAACATAGAGACTACGGATGCCAGAAGACTGTAGGATAGCGAATGTTGTCCCCTTGTTCAAGAATGGGAGTAGGGATAGCCCGAGTAACTATAGGCCAGTGAGTCTGACTTCTGTTGTGGGCAAAGTCTTAGAGAGAATTGTAAGTGATAGGATTTATGAACATCTGGATAGGAATAATGTGATCAAGGATAGTCAGCATGGAACCGAAGGGCCTGTACTGCGCTGTATTTTTCTATGTTCTATGATAATGAACCAGAAGGAAAATAAAATAGGAGCTTATTCTAAATTTCTCCTTTTCCCATATTCCTGAATATCATGTCAATTTAGATGTGTCTCTGTTTGCGTTGAGTTATATTCCATCTGTCTTTCTCTTCTGAGTGTGATGATCGATTCTGCAGGCAATACTGATGCTGCTCTTATAGTTGCTCAGATACAAAGAAACGGAAAGTTACATTGTCAAATGATTTTTTTTGACGAAGGGAACTGTAACTGTAGGACAGTTAACCTACCTAACCTACACTAGCCCAATAACCTCCATACGCTTATCCAATGCCGGTTAAATGACCATAAAGAGGGAGAGTCCACCACTGCTACTGGCAGGGCATTCCATGAACTCACAACCCGCTGAGTAAAGAACCTACCCCTAACATCTGTCCTATACCTACCACCCCTTAATTTAAAGCTGTGTCCCCTAGTAACAGCTGACTCCATTAGAGGAAAAAGGTTCTCACTGTCAACCTGTCTAAACTCCTAATCATCTTGTACACCTCTATCAAATCTCCCCTAAACTTCCTTTTTCCAATGAGAACAGCCCAAGTGCCTCAGCCTTTCCTCATACGATCTTCCTACCATGCCAGGCAACATCCTGGTAACCTCCTCTGCACTCGTTCCAATGTCTCCAATGTAGGGATTTGACTTCTTCTGTCATAACAGAATAAAGGGAGTTTCTGTGGACGCTTTTGGCGGGTTTGCATTACAGCTGCCGCGTCCATTCAGAGCGACCCAATGACAAGGTGACCCCACTCTGATCGAGATATGAGCACTGCATTTACAGAATGTTCTGGCTCCATGGTAAAGAAATGGAGTCGAACTACAGAGAAGGGAAGCTCCGTACACAGGAAGGGGCAGGGCACTGCATGATCCTCCCAGGGATTTCCAGGGACATTTGTCTAAGCTGGGCCCAACCCAAGTGTAAAATGTGAAACCAGCTTCTTTCAAAACTGAGGTGGTCACTGAGCTGTTTCCCGTCCTACAATATAGCCTGTAAACTCACAGCAGGGAAAGGACTATGCTGACACTCACCATGAAGTGAACTGGAATGATTCTGGAACTTTCCAGGTAAGAGTGGGTGACATATACGTCACCATGAAGTGTATTGGGTCGATTCTGGAAATTTCCAGGCACGAGTGAGTGAAATATCTGGAGTGCAGTCCTCCAATATAACACTAGCTGACGTAAGCCATCCGCCTGCTGAGAGGAAGACATTGTTTTTGTCTCCACGGAGGAAGGTGTAGAAAGTAACTTACAGAAATACTAGGGAAGAGGGGCCCTGGTGAAAAATGAGGGGATGCACGAAATTAGAATTAATGAAGAGTATGTTGTGGTTCTGTTCGCCGAGCTGGGAATTTTTGTTGCAAACGTTTCGTCCCCTTTCTAGGTGACATCCTCAGTGCTTGGGAGCCTCCTGTGAAGCGCTTCTGTGCTGATTCCTCCGGCATTTATAGTGGTTTGAATCTGCCGCTTCCGGTTGTCAGTTGCTGTCCGCTGCAGTGGCCAGTATATAGGGTCTAGGTCGATGTGTCTGTTGATAGAATTTGTGGATGAGTGCCATGCCTCTAGGAATTCCCTGGCTGTTCTCTGTTTGGCTTGCCCTATAATAGTGGTGTTGTTCCAATCGAATTCATGTTGTTTGTCATCTGAGTGTACGGCTACTAAGGATAACTGGTCGTGTCGTTTCGTGGCTAGTTAGTGTTCATGGATGCCGGTTGTTAGCTGTCTTCCTGTTTGTCCTATGTAGTATTTTGTGCAGTCCTTGCATGGGATTTTGTACACTAATGAAGAATACGCCTTTGAAAATCTATTAGAATTAAAGCTTGGTGTGTTGCTGGATCTGATGAGCTATATCCTAGAGTATTGAGGAGGTGGCAACAGAGCTACTGAAAGAATTCCTGATTACTCTTCAAAGCTGGTTAGATTCTGGAGGGATCCTGCAGACTGGAAAGCGGTTATTGTTCCCCGAAATATTTAAAACAGGACGGAGAGGGCATACAGAAATCTAAATAGCTTGATGTCAGCTGTGACAAAAAAAACATTGTAACCTTTTATAAGGAATGTGACAACTAGACACTTGGAAAATAACGATATATTTACATTCGGTCTAGATTCAGGAAAGGGGAATGGTTTTTGATAAACCTGCTGTAGTTGTGGAGATTGTCTGCTGTGACATCGACAATTGACAAAAAGTGGGCGTGCAGTTTTTGAATTTTCAGAAAAATGTTTCATACTGTTGAATACTGGTGAGTGGAGAATGTTAGAGTCTATGGGTAGGTAGTGGTGGAACACACAGAATGGATCAAAAATTGGATAATAGGCAAAATGAAGAGAGTAGTGTTTTTCTTTGGAAGGCAGGATTGTGGGATATCAGAAGGATCAGTGCTTGGGGAATAGCTATTAGCAAGATATAACATAATTCGGATGGGAACAACAAATGTAATGATTCTCATTTAAGTTTATTAAATGGTGAGAGGTTGGGAAATGCTGTTGTTTGAAAAGGACTTCGATGTCCTTGGTTATAAGTCACTAAGGAGAATCCTGATGGGACAGAAGCAATTATAACTGAAAATGATAGCTGGTCTTTCATGCAAATACTTGAAGTACCACAGTAAATATACCTAACTCAATGGTTGTGTTTTGTTGAAAGAGTATTTGGAATATCGTGTACAAACTGAGTCTGTTTTATAAATAATGATCTCCACGTCACCGAGACAGTGCAAAGGAGTTTCACCACATTGAACCCTGGCATGATGGTACTATCAGGAGAGAGTGCAGTAAGTATGTGTTTAACGTGTAGCACTGTGAGAGAATACGAGAAGTTGAAACTTGATGGTTATAGATGGACACTCATTATGTCCCAAACAGCCATTGATAGGGTGAAATTCCAAACTTTCCATAGGATGCTAGATTCCTAATAGCTTGCGTGCCTGTGCAGAGACCTCATTTCTATTAACAGAGAGGTACAGGCTCTGAATGAACTCTGAACACTGTAACACACAATTTTTGCGTGACCCTCCACTCAACGTTGCATTTGTCACAATCCTGTCAGCAGCCATATTACCTTCAATCTGAAACAATTAGATATTCTCCAACAGCTTCTGACTTTCAGATAGGATGTAGGTCTGCTCTCTCAACGATGGAAGGTGCCTTTTAAACTGGTTTAAAAAATCGTTTCAGTCCCACTGCCAGAAAACCATGTTAGCATAACACGACTGTACTACGAGTAATGAAGCCACGAGGGATACCATGGAACAGTCCATCTGTGCAGCCCCTGCTCCATTTGTTTGTTACGTTGGAGCATCTCTGACACAGTACTCTTCCTGTGTAAGTGACATGAGAAGCTGAATGACCCCTTCCTGTTCCTTTGTTCGCGACTCCAGGTGTTAATTGGTCACATTCTGGCCCCTGAAGGTGATGTGTGGGCGTGAGCAGACTTCTTGTCTTCCTGTTTAACGGCAGGAGAGACTGTATGTGCTGCATCTCTTCTTGTCCAATAGTTTTGATGGGCTGAATGACTTTCATATATACCTGTGAAGCCAGTTTGAGGTACTGAGTGAACTCCTCCATTTACTGTGGAAATGTGCAGCGCTGTTTCATGAATGTTTCCGACAGTTTAACAGCACAGGCTTGAGCGTTGTCTCAGTCCTGTTGCACATGGACACAGACTGCATCAGGAGGTCAGGGATGACGAAGCTTTCGGAATATCGTTTAACATACAGTAAATATCCCCACTTCTGATTGATGTGGACTCAATGCGATGAATGGCCTGTATCCACACAACAAGGATTCCTTGCTGACAAACTAGGTTTGCCTGGGCTGAGGTAGCTACCCTGAGGACTTCCTGACGAGACGTTCCATGGCTGAGATGATAAACATGTTCTATTGTGCTGTGAATGACTCCAAACGCTGGAGAGTTTGCAATGGATTCTGATGAAGTGCAATTTTACTCAGGCTCTTTGATGTCATCTTCAATCAAATGCTGCCTTGATATCAGGCCCAGTCGCTCTTTGGTATGCCCTTGTATACTATCTCGCATCATGATAGGTCATGGTGTAGGAGCAGGCAGTGATTTTTTCAAACAGAGGGTAGTAAATATCATGAATTCTCTAATCCAGACAGTCAGGGGAGCAATAGCAGTAAGTGCCCTCCAACTGTTCCTGTCTATCCGGTTGGAGGGTCTGAATGGAACATCAGAACAGGACCAGGGTTAGATCGTTAAACACTATGAACCTTCTCCACCAAGCACTAAAATTGTGGCTGATCAGGTTGTGGTCTCAGACCCACTTTCCTGTCTGTATCCCATTATCTGTGACTCACTTCTCTGTCAAATATTTAACTAACTCAGCTTTTGATAAATGTGAACAAAGAGGCACCACATACCTCTGGAGAAAAGACTTCCTACTCAAAAGGCCCTTTTAGAATTTCTCCTCATCTCTCTTCCAGTGTCATAAAGCACGGAGAACTGTCCACGTAACTCAGACATCCCAATCTGATCTAGTCCCATTTGCCAGCATTAGGCCCATATTCGTCTAAATCCTTCCTATTAATATGCATATCCAGATGCCTATTAAATGTTGTAACTGTCACTTTCTCTGAGAGGTCATTCCATACACAAACCATAATCTGCATGAAAATATTGTCCCTTTCCTATCTTTCTCCTTTCACCTTTAGCCATTGTCCGATAGTTTTGATCTCCCCTATCCTGGAAAAAAGACCTAGGCTATTCAGATTATCCATTTTCTTCATGATTTTATGAACCTCTATAATGTCACGTCTCAGCCTCCGATGCTCCAGAGTAAACAAACCCCAGTATGTCCAACCTCTCCCTGTAGCTCATCACTCCATGTCCGGCAATATCCTCGTAAATCGTTTCTGCACTCTCTCAAGTTAAACAGGATCCTACCTGTAGCAGAGCGAACTTAATTAAACAGTATCCTCAATCTGGCATCCCCAACATCCTGCCCAGTCGCAACATGATCTCCCAGCTCACATTCTCAATGTGCTGATCATTAATGGCAAGCATAACAATCCCCACCTTCACCACCCTGTCTACCTGCGACTCCAGTTTCAAGGATCTATGAGCCTGCACATTTTTGTTTGACAACATTCCCCAGGGCCTCACCATTAATTGTATATGTCCTGCCCTGCTTTACCTTACCAAAATGCAACAATTCACATTTATCTAAATTTAACTCCATCTGTCACTCCTTGGTCCATTGGCCCATCTGATCGAAGTCCCATTGTACTCTGAGGTAAACCTTGCTGGCCACTGCACCTCCAATTTTAATGTCATCTGTCAACATAATAAACAGGCAAATATTCACATTCAAATCATTTATATAAATAATGAAAAACAGTGGATTCAGCACTGCTCCTTGTGGCACATCACTGGTCGTATGCCTCCTGCCTGAAAAGCAGTCTTCTAGCACCCTCTAATTTTGTCGTCATTTGGCTAGCTTATCTTGGATCTATTTTGACCTAACCTTACTAACGTGTCTGCCATGCGGACTCCTGTCGAATGCCTTGCTGAAGTCTATATGGACAGCGTCTACCACACTGCCATCACCAATCTTCATTGTCACCCCTTCACAAAATGGAATTACCTTTGTTAGAAATGATTTCCCATGTACAAAGCCATGTCGACTATCCTTCATCAGCTGTTACATTTGCAAATACATGTAAATCCTGATCCTCTCAATGCTCTCCAACAGCATGGCCACCACATTATTCTCCTTCCTCAACCCACACTTCCGCTGCTCACTGCAAATGTTAATGTTACAGGGTTAGTGAGATGCCAACAATATAGTTCTCAGAGAGTGTGAGGGTTAGTAACAAGTCAGGCAGGATTCTTTAATCTGCTAAAATTAACAAATTTATGACCGAAACAAAATTACTCATACTACGATGGAAAGATGAATGACAAACGGTTTGAATATTGCAAATCTGTGCGTCGATGTTTCCCTCTCTAAAAACACTGACACATGCACAGGTTTGATGACAGGTTTGGTGAAAAATGTAATCTCTGCAGAACGTTAACTTGAAAGAACTGTGCCCAAATATTAATTGAACTCATGACGAAACGAAACATGAGTGATTGTTACAAATATCATTCAGCTTATATCGCTATTCTGCTCTTACAAGCTGCTGGCAATGGGATTTCTTCCTGGAACAGGTGGATTTAGCTGACTTCCCTTTACTTCAGGTAGTGGGGCGATTCCATTGAATCCTCGACTGGAATCCCTTTGTACCACCGAGTTCTGCATTCTGCCTCCATTTATACAATTTCCTGTTGCTTCATGCTTCGTCCATAACACAAACTTCCCATCACCCACATTGTACATTTTTTTTTTTGCTGAGGGTTTGCTCGCGATCCTCTCCTGTCTGTATCCCATTGCAGACACTGCATCTCCACTTGACATCTTATTAAATGACTATCCTGGTGTGAGGGCAAATTGCGCTCCAATCCATTGAGCCCTGTCATTCAAATCATTATTCTAGATTGTAAACCGTTGATAAACTCACACTGATCCCTGAGGAATTTCAATAATGACAGCTTTCCAACCTGAAAATTAGTAATTATCTCTATTCTGTATTTCCTGGTAACTGACCAGGATTCCCTGTTACTGTGTAGCAGCCTAGAAATGTTGCATGGCCTCCTGCTATGTTGTGTAGCTGGTTGTCGAGTTGTTTCTGATCTCAATGGTCTTCCTTCGGCCATTTGTTGTCAGAAAATCAGGTGTTCGTACTGTAAATGTTACTGATCCCTGAGAGTTTAAAAGATGAACACAGAATATGGACTGACATTTGCGGGGATCGCTATCCGGTCAAACATGCTGTCTTTCTGATGCAGCAATAGAATAATTCTAGAATATCAGTAATGTGCTCAATTTTGAGCTTTAGACACTGAGGGGGGTGGGGGGGGGGTGGGGGGGAGAGATTTCCTATAGCCTGATTAACATGTGTCCCGTTAACAACACAACCAATAATCTTCATCATTAATTTCATGTTGGTTGTTGCTGCTGTGTTGAATAATTGCCGCAGTCACTACACATTAAAATAAACTGTTCACTTTGAGAGGTGACCTAATAGAGGTTTATA
Organism: Hemiscyllium ocellatum; assembly: GCF_020745735.1. NCBI lineage: Eukaryota > Metazoa > Chordata > Chondrichthyes > Orectolobiformes > Hemiscylliidae > Hemiscyllium > Hemiscyllium ocellatum. The sequence goes on from NW_026867916.1 coordinate 22,445, forward strand.
AAACCATGAGGAGCATTGATAGGGCAAATAGGCAAGGTCTTTTCCCTTGCATAAGTGAGTCCAGAACTACAGGGCATAGGTTTAAGGTGAGAGGGGCAAGATCAGTAAGGAATCTAAGGGACAACTTGTTCACACAGTGTTTGGTGTGTGTGTGGAAAGAGCTGCCAGAGGAAGTGTTGGGGGCTGATATAATTACAGCATTTAAAATTCATCCAGATGGGTTTATGGAAAGGAATGATTCAGAGGGATATGAGCGAAATTATGCAAATGAAGACATGGTTGGCACGGATGAGTTGGACCAAAGGGTCTGTTTCCCTGATGTATATCTCTATTGCACTGTGAATGAATCCTTCATTCTATTCCCGTGTATCTCCTTAGAAGGCTGAATGGGGTTCCTCCTACCTCATTGCAGTGATACTGACTGGCTGAATGTGTTCTTCCTCTCCCTCTGTAACAGCCTCAATGGGTGCAGTGACAGAACAACATTGGATTGGAGCTGCTGACAGCTCCTCAGTTTACAGAGATCATGGATGCTCTATTTGCGGCTGAAAACCCCTTTCCTGTCCTTTCCCAAGAAACACTGACTCTCCTTTCCAACAAAGGTCAAGGTGAGCCTTGAATATCTTCAATGACTCCCCCCCCCACCCACTACTTTTCGTCATTTACATAACTGATTTGGATGTGAGCATACGAAGTATAGTTATTAAGTTTGCAGTTAACATCCAAATTGGAGATGTAATGCACAACTAAGAAGGTTATCTCAGATAACAATGAGATCTTGATGAGTTGGGCCAATGATCTGAGAAGTGGCAGATGAAGCTTTATTTAGATAAATGCGAGGTGCTGCATTTGGGGAAAGAAAATCTTGGCAGGACTTATACACTCGGGAGTGTTGCTGAACAAAGAGACATTGGAGCACAGGTTAATATCTCCTTGAAAGTGGAGTAGCAGGTAGATAGGATAGTGAAGAAGGTGTTTGGTATGCTTTCCCTTATTGGTCAGAGTACTGAATACAGGAGTTGGGAGGTCATGTTGCAGCTGTACAGGACGTTGGTTAGGCCACTGTTGGAATATTGCGTGCAGTCCTGTCTGCTTCCTATCAGGAGCATGTTGTGAAACTTGAAAGGGTTTACAAGGATGTTGCCAGTGGTGGAAGATTATAGCTATAGTGAGAGGTGAAATACGCTAGGGCTGTTTCCCATGGAGCATCAAAGGCTGAGCTCTGATGGGCGTTTACAAAATCATGAGGGGCATGGATGGGATAGGATAAATAGATAATGTCTTTTTCCTAGGTGGGGGAGTTCAGTTCAAGAGGGCAGAGGTATAAGGTGAAAGGAGAAAGATGTAAAAGAGAACTAAACAGCATTCTTTTTTCATGCAGAGGGAGGTACGTGTGTAGAATGAGCTCCAGAGGACGTAATGGAATCTGCTACAATTGTAACATTTAAAACGCATCTGAATGGCTATATGAATAGCAGGGGTTTGGAGGGAAATGCGCCAGATGATGGCAGGTGGGTCTAGATTGGGTTGGGATATCTGGTCGGCATGGATGAGTTGGACCGAAGGGTCTGTTTCCGTGCTGTACATCTCTATGACTATGACACTATGGCCCAGTCTTCAGTGTTCCCTCGCGTTGAGAATACCACAGACAGCACAACCCTAAGGAGATAGGAACATCCTTATCTCAATCTTAAATGGTAGAACATCTAAATTTAAAAATGTATGAACCTCACAGTCAGCTTCTCTTTTTATTAAAAAAAATCAAGGCACAGCCAATAGGTAATACATAGAACATTCAGCCCCTCAAACCTATCCCACATTCCCATTTGCTCTGTTCCGTAAAGTTTTTATCAAATTCAGCCTCCAGTGCTCTTTTGGGAGGTGGTGGAGACGATGTGTTGTGAGCCCACCCTTCTGCCCACCGAGACGGAGGGGATTCCATTTGTACCAGCTCGACACAAGAGGGAAATGGCATTAGGGCCAGGGCTTCTAAGTTGTGCCGGGGAAAACAGCACTGTCAGTGGATTTAAAGTGAAAATTGACCTTCACTGAGCATTGCTCCTTACTCAGTAGGTGGGACGTGGAAGTTTCAAAATCTCCATGCGAGGCGCCCAAGTCCTCTCCGGCTTGTACAAGGATTCTCCTCACGTGGCGGGGAGGGAGCGGGATGTGCGGGGATGGATATCGGGGACACCACTGCCAGGCTTGGTCATTTCTGTCCTATTCCAGGCTGTATCTCCTGGAATGGGAGAAAGGGAGGGTTGGAGTAAGGGTGGGATTGGGTGGCCCTGCTGTTAGTGCCTGGGCAGGTGGGGAGGGATGACGTGGTGAGGTGTCCGGAGGGATTCAGTATACAATGTTTTATCCATGCAGTGTCATTAGTGGAGGGGGTGAGGTGGAGTTGCGGGGTGGAGAGAGAGAAAGAGATAGAGAGAGAGAGGAAAGGTGCTGCATGCTGCACTGAGAGTGGTGGAGCATGAGCTTTGTTCGGGGGAAGTTGCTATGACAGATATACTGTGAGTGTGAGGGAGCAGAGAGAATACAGTGACCCTTATCCTGACAGAGCAGGGAAGGTTATTGATGCTTGTCCTGTATTGCTGGTCGTTTCTTCAGATACTGCACTGAGCTGGGTGGTGAGCTCAGACCATGCACGGTGGGTCTAGTGGTGTGGACTCCACTGGGAAGAGAATGGCACCCTCTGTACTAGCCCATTTACCAGGACTTCCGTGTCTCTGTTGACAAATCGTGGTGTAATTTCCCCTTATCTGCCATGCTCGGGGTAAACAGTGCAAGGGAAGCTCCAAACTGAGCCAGCACAAACATGTGCCCATTGGCCTTTTAAAGATAGCACCAGTGCCAGAGATCACGGAATATCTGGGGTCATGCGGGTGATGGTGAGTACGTATGCCCGAAACGCCGATTCCCCTGCTCTTTGGATGCTGCCTGACCTGCTGCGCTTTTCCAGAAACATATTTTCAGCTCTGATCTCCAGCATCTGCAGTCCTCACTTTCTCCTTGATGGTGAGTACCTCCAGCCATGGTGGGTGAGAGAATAGGGCTGACATTGAATGAGAGGGATACCATGGGGTGGGGTGGATAGTTAATGAGATGAGTTCGATAAGGTGGCATCAGGAAACTAGCTCAGCCGCGTGCGGACAATCCCTCTGTCATACTCAGTGAAAATGTTACTGAAATAAATTATTGTTGGATTCAATCGATTGAGTCGAAGTTTGTGCTGACCCTACTTCCAGTTACAAAACTGCAGAGCAAATGTTCATTCAATACTCTCCATCATCTGACCTCACACCAATATCCTGTTCAATAGCATTCCTGGAAACACTGGCTCATGTTGCAGAATACCGTCAAAATTTCTTCATTTCAGCATTCTGGAACCTTGGAACACATCCTTCCTTGACATTGTCTCTCAATCTCCCTCTCGCTGTCTATACCCCAAATCCCTCCCATTTGTTGATACTTGAAGTGATTCCCCCACCATCTCTCTCTCGAAGTGATTTTCAAACCCACAGCACCCCTGTGTCATGGCAAAATGGAGATATGGAGCTGTAAATGGATGGGCGCTGCACATCATTTCACTTCCAGCACGGACTGCAAGTTTCCCCACTGATCCAACAAAGTGTTACGAGAAATGTACTGTGATAGTGGACACAGTTCCACGCCCTGGTCACGTATCTCACCTGGGTTTATAGATCAATGCACTGCTGTGGTCAGCATACCTTTCCACTCCGGGTAGATTGAGGGTTGTATTGCTCAGTACACTAGTCCGGTTTGCATAGTGCTCCCTGCTGAACACATGTCTCATCTGGGTTTATAGATCAATGCACTGCTGAGGTCTGCTCAGTGTTCCACTCTGGACTGATTGCAGGGTGGTGTTCAGCGGTGCTCTAGCCTGGTCTGCACAGTGCTTCATGCTGAACACATATCTCGTCAGGGTTCATGGTGGCTAGCCTGGTTCCAGTTTTTAAAAAAAATTGAAAGATTTATAGTCCGTCCGTCAGTAATCCTATCCATTCCATCGAGACTCAGTAAATATTCCCTTTTATTATGAATAAGAAATGTTATGTAAGGAAGGGGTTAACTAAACCTGTTTTTTCTGTGACTGCGATTAATGTCAGTCTCCATGGATTCTAATTCTCCCAGTGGAGAGTTCCCATCTTTTAATGATACATGAGCTCTGTTCAGTGTGTAATCCTGTAGTAACAGCGGGAGCATCACCATCAGCACTGGCAGGGATCAGCAGCATCAGATGGAGAAGGGGAGGAGAGATCATAATCTGAGAACATTAGACTGGTATGTACCAACAATGGATCAGAATTTGGGAACATTAGACTGGAATGCTCCAACAATGGATCAGAATCTGGGAACATTAGACTGGAATGTTTCAACAATGGACAGGGGGTTATCCGATGATGTGTGGTTTTTTTCTACATATTATGATTGGTTCTCATTATCATCGCGGATCTATCATGCTCTTCTCATTATTCAATATATTTATTATCCTCTCCTGTCTATCGTCGGTGTCCCTGGTAAGTCTCATCGTCCAGATATGTTTTTTCTATAAACCAGGTATGACTGTGTTACTGTTCTTTCATGTAATATTCACTTCTTGCCACTATTATTGTTCATGTTGAGACTCTCTATCCAGATATTCACTCTGTAGAACATTACTAACTGCATCAGGGAACTTGTTCAAATACTGCCTCCCTCCTTGCTTCTGGCAGTGTTACTCATGGGTCTCTATGTCGACCGACCCAATTCCTGACGAAGGGCTTTTGCCCGAAACGTCGATTCTCCTGCTCCTTTGATGCTGCCTGACCTGCTTCCCTTTTCCAGCAACACATTTTTAAGCTCGACTCAATTTCAGATGTGAACCTTTGAGTTGATCGTGTGGTCAGTAACACGAGGCAGCACATTGAGTATTACTGTAAAGGACCAGGCATCTAACATCTCTGACAATGCTGTGACTTTAAAGCAGATTATTTGCTCCTTTCCTTGAAAGATAGATCTTAAAGGCTGAACTACATACTGGAAACCGCTGAAGTAAATAACTTAGGAGGCTTTCAGTTTTTTTTAGTAAATAGTGATAACAATGGCCAGCTTGCATAGACCAGGTTTTCCAGTTTTTCTGAGCTGTAACAATGACCAGGTGCCTGGGGTGGGAGCAGGGTTGGATGCTTCAATAAATAATTCCGAGCTGCTATTCTCTCCAAAATCTGTCTTGATGCTGTTTCCTCCTGGATTGGAGAATTGCATTCTAGACTGAATGACCTATGATGCATCTTTTTGCCAAGGGACGAGTTTATGGCATATTCGTACATTGGAACAGTTCATTAGTGGGAGGTACTGTATCTATTATTCTGTTAAGATTTCCAGTAGTTAAGTTATTCTAAACTTCTCTTCTTTTTGTATATATTTTTATTTGAGTGTTTAAATAAATTGTGTTTTGCTTAAATTTGAGTGGTTTGACCAGCCGCATCACATCTGGAACATCCATTTCCCATCTACATTTGCTATAAGACAAGGTTGGCGTCCAGGCTACCATCTTAAAGTATTTTAAGGCAGTTTGGTCTGGTCCATAGCAAACTGTGGACTCTTTCCCGGTTCGAAACCGACAATTTCAAATGAGATTCAGGATTAGAATCACTAATTGCGTGTAGGGGTATGGGTGGGTTGCTCTTCGGAGGGTCGGTGTGGACTTGTTGGGCCGAAGGGCCTGTTTCCACACTCTAAGTAATCTAATCTTTGGGCTTTGGGAGGAAAACTGAGATGGAACCCACGTGGGGAGGGGCAGAATGTGTGCAGAGAGATTGTTGGGTTCAAAGGCAGTGTTTTGTAGTTGTTAGTGTCTTTTGTTCCAGGTGTTGAATTCGGGTTGTTTGAATAATGCTTGGTTGCTAATGGTTCTTTCTGTCTCTAAGAGTTCTCTGGGTATGGAAGAAGTGAAGTTGGAGATTTTACAAAATGTGAGCAAGGCAAAGCTGTAAGAATTGGCAGACAAGCTGGAGTCAGGTTTGTGAGAAAAGGAGAGATAATTACAGCTGTAGGTTGGCATTTTAATTTTGGTGGAAACACTATCAGAGTCTTTGGAAATGGCTAGAATTCAATTGCAGATGAGGCAGCTTGAATACTAAAAGGAATTGAAACAGTTTGAAATGTGATTAAAAGTAGAATTAAAAGAAAAGGAGAGAAAGAAGAAAGATAGAATAAGAAAGAAGAAGAGCAGAAAGAGACAGTTTCAACGTCAAAAGTTAGCAATTAGAGAGGAAAGTCGAGTTAAAAGGGCGGAGATGAAGGTAGATGTTAGGCTGAATGAGGAGGATAGTGAGGATGAATAACCCTATGGTAGCTTAAGGTCTAATGGAGATCTGTTTAAATACATCCAGGCATTGTCTACATTTAATGAGACTGCGGTGGCCAGTGACTATGTGGAATTAGTTGATCCAAACAAAGCTGGTAGATATACGTAGTGAGGTATGTGCATTCCTAACGGAGGAGGTATCTGCCAATATGAGGTGGTAAAGAAATCCATCTGAAGTTCATATGAGCTTGTGCCAGAAGCCTACTGACAGCGTTTTAGGTATCTGAAAAAGGGTCCCTGGTTAAATGTACATTGCGTTTGAAAGAATCAAACACAGTAATTTTGAAAGGTGAATGAGAGTAGTAAAATCAGAGCAACCTATGACACTCTTAAGAGATTCTTACTTTGGAAGAGTTCAAAAATTAACTTCCTGCAGTCGGGAGAACTCGTGTGGAAGAGCAGAGAGGTACAATGGCTAGATTATAAGTGGAAATGGCTGATGGTTATCAGTTGGCCCATATATCAAAGTTTGGTTTCTGTGAGGGATAGAAAAAATGTGCAAGATCTTCTTAAAACCTATACCTGTGAGAGTAAGATTTACTGGCATGGACCAGGCCTAGCAGGTAAAGAGGTTAAACCATTAAAAGGTACAGAGGCATGTAAATCTTTGATGCTGAGAGATGAGAAGACATGTCATTCAGAAGGACTATTGAAGAGATGAGATTTGCTTCAGTATGTAACGTGTGGTTGGAGTGTCCGGTGAAACCATCAACAGAAATATTTCACAATTGGGAAGGAGGCCTTGAGCTTGGTGTTGATGTTGCAACATTTCAGCATTTAAATTGCCAATACCGTGTCTGAGACAAATCGATATACTGATCATAACTCCAAAACGTTTTTGGAGAAATTTCTGGAAAATACTTCCAGTCTGTGCAGATAGAGGTTATTATTGCTGCTATTCAATTTCCAAGTTATACAGGTGACATGACGAAAAACCATACTTGCTGACAAGTTGTCGAGACTTGAATGAAGAAAGACAAAGACGTTCTGTGGCAGGAATAAACTGACTGAAATAGAATAGAGTTGTGAATGCTTGCATGCTTAGTGTCAATGTCATATATATATACATTGTAGTCTACTAATAGAATAAAATAATGGGGTTAAAATGAAGCTGCCATTGTGTGTTGCTGGTTCATTTTGTCAAAGGGGGAGGTGTGACGATACTGTCATTTTGAAAGTGTTATTTTCCCTTTTTTTTGAAGAGAGGTTGTAAAGGCAGAGGTGCCGAACTGCCGACTGAAAATGGCTGAAGTAAGTAACCGAGGTTACATTAGATTTTATTAAAACATTGGTAACAATTGAAGGGCAACGGCTAGCTCTCTAAGACGGGTTTTTACGTTTTCATTTTCGCTGCAGCTTTCAGAACCTGTTTGGGGTCCCAGAAGGATTGGTAGTTTCAATACATTATCCCTTGCTCCTATTCTCCCTGAAAACTCTCTTGAAGTTGCTTCCTCCTGGATTGCAGAACTGCACGTATGATTCTGTGTTTGAATTTACCTTTTTGCCAAAGGGTATGTTAAAGGGATGTTCCTGTATTAGCACAGTTACTTAGTAGAATGTAGTGTATCTATTGTTTGCATAAGTGTTTCAGTAAAGAAGCTATCCCAAGTTTTTCTTCTCTTTGATTGTGTTTTAACTAGAGCATTTTAATGGATTACATTTTGCTTAACTTTGAAAGGGTTGACCAGTCACAACACATCTGGAATACGCACTTCACATCTAAGGTTAAAACAAGGAAATGTTAGGGTCTAGGTTGCCTTCTTAAAATATTCTGAGTGGTCTGGTCTTGTCTGGTCCCAAGAAACGTGTAGCTGAGGGGCTTGCGAATGACACCTGTTATTGAAAAGTTAGTGGAGGGGCTGGGGATGGTTTGCTAGAGGTTGTGATGTGAGCTGCCTCAGACATTCAGGGAGACTTGAGGATTTTTGTGACCCAACTCTGGATGGAACATGGGGTCTGTAGTTACAGCATCTGGGTCTGCTACATAAATACCAAATGGAGCAGAGGCTGCAGAGAGGGGAAGCTCAGAAACCCACAGTGAGTGTGTCTGGAGAAAGGGGTCACCTGTATCAACCCCGGGTTTTCCAGGAACACCTTCCCAAGCTACACGTAACCCAGGAGCAAAGTGTGAGTGAACCCTGACAGAACAAGGAGCTGGTCACAGAGCGGTATCACCTCCTTCAAAATGATCTGCAGCTTCACACCAGGGGAGGACGGTGCTGTCAGAGGCTATAAGGGTCGCTGTTTCATTCATCTTCTATGATACGGAGCTTTCCATGCAGGACGGGGTGACATATCCATCATCGCCCAGCATGTCGACATCAATATCATAATTCTGCAGCAGAGGATATATATGATGAATGAGAGCAATGGGCCCTGGGAACATCAAGGAATAGACCATCAGGGAGATGGAGCAGCACTTCCCATGTCTGAACGGGTCAGAGCGAACCGTCCAGTACACATGGTATCACTAAGTCCTGTAATGCCTCTCTATTTTGGTAGTATACTGTCTACCATTCTTCTTGAAAAAACATACAGGTTATATGTTACATTAATTCGTCCTGCCTCACCATTATCCACTGAACTTACCTGTCAATGTACATTTGCAGACCCTCCATTCATAAATTAATGTCCTGCTTATCTTAGTGACATCGCCAAACTTAGTGACAGAACATTTGTTCTACTACTACAAATCGTTGATATTGTTTGTAAATAGCTGAGGACCTAGTACGAGTCACTGGGTGACCTTCCTGGTTACGTTCTGACAAAGTAATTAAGACTGATTTACCCAGAGTGCCTGCTTCCTGTATGATAACCAGTCCTCCCCGATTCCTGTACAACACATTCGAAAGGCTGAATAAGAACGAGGTGCATCAGTCGACAATTCAGCCCCTGAGCCTGCTCTGCCATTGATTAAAATCATGTCTGATATCATTACCGCCTCAGTTCCACTTTCCTGCACGCTCTCCATATCCGTTCATTTACTCAATGTCCCAGCCCCTACTGCACTCTGGGACAGTGAATTAAGTGCCTTATCATGAGCAGTGAACAACCCTTTGAGAGAAGTAAGTTTTCCTTACCCCTGTTTTTGGTCTGCTCTGCCTTATCCTAAAGCTCTGATCTCTTGTTGTGGATTGCCCCCATGAGGAACTATCTCATCCAACAGCCACTCTCAGACAACAACTCACCAGAACGAAGACCGGATACCCAGCATGAGCAAAACCAATGTAGTGTACAAAATCCCATGCAAGGGCTGCACAAAAAACTACATAGGACAAACAGGAAGACAGCTAACGATCCGCATCCATGAACACCAACTAGTCACGAAACGACACGACCAGCTATCCTTAGTAGCCACACACGCAAATGACAAGCAACATGAGTTCGACTGGGACAACACTACTATTTATACGACAAGCCAAACAGAGAACAGCCAAGGAATTCCTAGAGGCATGGCACTCATCCACAGATTCAATCAATAAGCACATCGACCTGATCCCAATATACCGACCACTGCAGCGGACAGCTGGAACTGAAGCGGCAGTTTCAAACCACTACAAATGCCGGAGGAAAGATCATAGACGCGCTTCACAGGAGGCTCCCACGCACTGAGGATGTCACCTAGACAGGGGACGAAACGTCTGCAACACAAATTCCCAGCTCGGCGAACAGAACCACAACAACGAGTACCCGAGCTACAAAACTTCTCAGAAAACTTTGAATATCCTTCCTATGATGAGGCAACCAGAAGTGAATACTCCGTGTGGTCAAACCAGGACTCTATAGTGCTGCAGCATAACCTCGCGGCTCTTAAACTCAACACTCTGCAAATGAAAGCCAACACACCATTCGCCTTCTTAACAACCCTATCAACCTGTGTGGCAACTTCGAACGATCTATGGACGTGGACCCCAAGATCCCTCTGTTCCTCCACACTGCCCAGAATCCTTTAATCCTGTATTCTGCATACAAATTCGAACTCTTAAAGTGAATAACTTGACACTTCCACGGTTGGACTCCTTTTGCCACTAGTCAGCACAGCTCTGCATCCTGTCAATGTCCCTTTGCAACCTACAACAGCCCTCCATATTATGCACAACTCCACGAACCTTCCTGTCATCGGCAAACTTACTAATGCACCATTCAACTTCCTCACTCCGTCACTTATAAAAGTCACAAACAGCAGAGTTCCCTGAACTGATCCCTGCTGAAAACTACTGGTCATCAATTCCAGGCTGAATATATTCCAACTATCACCACCTTCTGTCTTCTATGGGCCAGCAAATCATGTATCCATACAGACAGTTTTCCCTGTATCCCATTCCTCCTTACTTTCTGAATGAGCCTACCATGAGCCTGCTAAGTGTAGCCCGGTGTCTCAGTGGTTAGCACTGTTGCCTCACACCACTAGCAACTCGGGTTCGGTTCCTGTCTCGGGCGACTGTCTGTATCGTGTTTGCCTATTCTCTCCGTGTCTGTGCGGGTTTCCTCCTACAGTCCAAAGATGTGCAGACCAGGTGAATTGGTCATGTTAAATTGCCCAAAATGTTAAGTGCATTAGTCAGAGGGAAATGTGTCTGGGTAGGTTACTCTTTGGAGTGTCGGTGTGGACTTGTTGGGCCGAAGGGCCTGTTTACACACTGTAGGGAATCTACTCTAATCAAACCTTATCAAACGCCTTGCTAATATCCCCTGCTCTACCATCAAAAACCTGTTTTGTCACATCCTCAAAGAATTCAGTGAGGTACATGAGACATGACCTGCCCCTCACAAAGCCATGCTGAATATCTCTCATTCAATTATTGATTTCCAAATAGTCATAAATCCTGCCTCGCAGAATCCTCTCCAATAATTTGCCCATCACCGACCTAAGACTAACTGGTATCTAATTCCCAATGTTAACCCTTTCTTGAACAATGGAATAACTTTTGCCACCCTGCAATCTTCTGGTACGACTCCAGTTGATAGTGAGGGCACAAAGATCATCACCAAAGACACAGCAAACTCTTCCCTCGCTTCGTATAGTAACATTGGATATATCCCATCTGGATTTATCTATCTTTACGTTTTTCAAAATTTTCAGCACATCCTCTTTCTTAACATCAACAGGTTCTAGCATATCAGTCTGTTTCATGCTGTCCTCATTAAAATAGAGACATTCCAACCCACAACACTGACTGCACCTTTGCCCCATCAAGTGCCCATACTTGCTCACAGACACTTTGCACTCCGTATCAACTGGTCGCTATCGACTGCATCATGTGATCCGTACCTCAGGTTCCCACACACCTGCCAACCTATTTTATGCCCTCCCAAAGATCTCGAGCAAACCTCCCGCCCAGGATATTGTTGTCCACCCAGTTCAGGTGCAACCCGTCCTTCTTGTACAGATCCCACTTTCCCCAGAAGGTATCCCAATGACACACATATCTGAAAACCTCCCTCCAACACCAGCCTGTAGCCACGTGTTCAGCTGCACTCGCTCTCTCTGTTCCTGTCTCAGAAGGAGGTGGCAGCGGTAGCAATCCTGGGATTACTACTCTGCTTGTCCTGCCTTTTAGCTTCCAAGCTAACTCCCTATATTCACTTTTCAGGTCCTCCTCCCTTTCCATACCTGTCTTATTGGTGCCGATGCGGACCAAGACTTCTGATTGTTCTCCGCCCCCTCCCCCTCCCCCCCCCCGAAGAATCTGAGTCATCCCTGACCCTGGCACTCAGGAGGCAACATACCATCCGGGAGTCTCGCTCACGACCTCTCACTACTGAATCTCCTATTGCTGTCGCTCTCCTAGTCTCCCCCATTCCCTTCTGAGTCACAGTGCCATGCTCAGTGTCAGAGAGCTGGCCGCTATTGCTTTCCCCTTGTTGGTCCCATTCCCCAACAGCATCCAAAACGGTATACTTGTTATTGAGGGAAACGGCCACAGGATATTCATGCTCTCTCTGCCTATTCCATTTCCGTTTCCTGACGGTTACCTAACCATCTTTATCCTGTAACTGAGGTGTGACTACCTTCCTAGAACTCCTCTCTCTCATCCCCTCATCTTCCCAAATGATCTGAAGTTCATCCAGCTCCAGCTCCAGTTCCCGAACGTGGTCTGTGAAGAACTAGAGTTAGGTACACTTCGCGCAGGCAAAGTCAGCAGGGACTCGAGTGACGACCTTTACCTCCCACATCCTCCATGTCTGGTAAAGATGACTGATGGATTTCTTTTCTTAGGTCGCACACATTGCTGGGAGGAATAATAAGGAAAGAGAGAGGGAGTAATATGTCATTCCTCCTCAGAAAGGTTACATTTGTTCCTCTCTCTGAAGTGAATCACATAACAATGTTATCCAACCCCAACCTGGACCATATGAGATCTCCTTGAATATTGCCTAAACTGTATTCTGTCACATTCCCTGCTTCATGTAGCTGCACCTTCCCATTTCCTTTGTTTGAAATGATCCCAGTTGATTTGAAGATATGTTTATTTGCGCCTGTGTAATTTTAAAAAATGAAACATTTAATGCTTTCACAATATCTGTGTTAAAATGAATGCATCCTAAACTTAAACAAATACAGATATTTCTGGAAAAGCTCTGGAGGTCTGACAGCATCTGAGACCAAAAGTCGGAGTTAACGTTTCTGATCTGGTGACGGTTCCTCAGAATCAGTCTTAATCATACACTACTTCCCCAGTTACATTCTCCAACACAAGAGGAAATATCCATCAGGTATTGACTAGCTACACTCTTCTCGTGATCTTCTATGCTCAATAAGAGCATCTCCCATTCTCAGGCCTAAATTGTTAATCCTTCAATGCATGATGCCTTCGTCCCAAGAACAAGAAAAAAAGGAACATCTTGGAAAGTTTCGAGAGCCATTGTGTTTTTTTTCCAGTTTAGGGAATTGTAAGTACACATGAAACATCAGATGTGTTATCAGCACTGACCTGCACAGATGCAGAAAAATCATTCCTCTGATCAAACCCAATACCCTTTGCAATGAAAGCAGCAACATTCTGCTTACCCTCCAAATCACTTGTTGCATCTCCAGACTAACTTGATGTGATTCGTGTACCAGGACAAGCAAATCATGCTGTACGACCAAGTTCTGCAATCTCTCTTCATTTAAATAATTAAATGTTTTCTTATCCTACCTCAGAACACAAAGTTTCCGTCACCCACATTGCACTGTTTTTGGCGAAGGTTTACTTACTGCCTCCATCTGTCTGCATCCCATTACAGAAACCATGCCCTCCCTCTGCCTGTATCCCATTGCAGACACCCTATGCTCCCCATCTGCATCCCACTGCAGACGCCCTGCCCTCCCCCGTCTGTATCCCATTGAAGAAACTCTGACATTCCCCTGTCTGTATCCCACTGCAGACGCTCTGCCTCCCGCTGTCTGCATTCCATTGCAGACGCTCTGCCCTCCCCCTCTCTGTATCCCATGGCAGATGCTCTGCCCTCCGCCGTTGTTATGCCACTTCAGACCTCTGCCTCTCCTGTCTGTATCCCATTGCAGATGTTCTGCCCTCCCCCTGTCTGTATCCACCGCAGCACGCTCTGCCTCCCCTCTGTCCCTCCCTCTCTCCCTCTGTATCCCACTGCAGACGCTCTGCCCTCCCCCTCTCTGTATCCCATAGCGGATGCTCTGCCCTTCCCACTGTCTGTATCCCATTGCAGACACTCTGCCCTCCACCTATCTATATCCCATTGCAGCCACCCTGCCTTCCCCCTGTCTGTATCCTCCTGCAGATGCTCTGCTCTCACCTGTCTGTATCCAATACCAGACGCTCTGCCTCCTCCTGTCTGAATCCCATTGCAGACGCTCTGCCCTCCCCCTCTCTGTATCCCATTGTAAACGCTCTACTCTCACCTGTCTCTATCCCATTGCAGAAGCTCTGTCTCACTTGACAGCTTTTTGTAAAACTATCCTGGTGTATAAGGAAATTGAACTCCCATCCATTCAGCCCCTTCATCCAAATCAGTAATCCAAATTGTAAGATGTTGATAAACTCACACTGATCCCTGAGGACTTCCACTAGTTACAGCTGTCCATTCTGAAAAAGACAAATTATCTCTACACTGTACTTCAGATTGACGAACCAGGGCTCCCTGTTCAAGTGTAGTTGCCCAGAAAGTTTGTAGGGCCTCCTCCAAATGGTATAATTTAGTGAATAGGCTGAAAGACTGCATTCTATTTCTGCGTTTCTCCTTTGAGGGACAGAATGGTCTCCTCCTGTCTCATAATAAAAACGCTGACTGGCTGAATGCAGTCGATCTTTCTTTCTGTAACAGCGTCAAGGATTAATTGGGAGAACAACATGTGAGATAGGAGAGGCAGTTGGCCATTCGGCCCCTCCAGCCTGCTACTAAATTTAGAAACAGCATGACTGGTCTGTTTGCAGTTGACTACCTCCTTTCCTGTCTGTTCCCAATAAGCATTGACTGTGCTATCCATCAAAATAAGTTAAGGTCAGCCTTGAATATCTTCAATGATGCAGTCTTCACTGTTCCCTGGGAATGACAACACACAGATCACACAGTCCAAAGGAGTGTATGGTGGTCAAGTCATTGACTCATAGTCTAGAGGCACAGATAGCTCATGACTGAATTAGGGCATTGAAATGAAACCATCATCATTTGTGAGAAACAGCCCATCTGCTTTCTTCATATCCTTTAGAGAAAGGGAAATGGGTCATCCTTTCCTGGTCAGGTCTCTGAGTGACTGTAAACCCACAGCAATGTGTTTTACTCTTTACTGTCCTGTGGAATAGCTGAACCAGCCACTCAGTTCAAGATCAGCACAACATGCTGGCCTGATCAAGGCTGCACACCTCCTGTGAGGGAAGAACAAAAGCAACGATAGCTCCAATCCTCTGCCTGCTTTACATATATTTCCGGCTCATTTCTAGTCAGGGAGCTGAACATTCCCTGTTTCGAGTGAATTCTTTCTGACTGAGCATCTCCCGAGAGTGGTATTCATCTGGACAGGCACCTCTGGTGCTGGCTTTATTGATGCTGACATAGAGATGCAAGAAACTGTTAAATTCCACATCATTCGCAGTGCATAGAGAAAGAATGGCTTCTTCCATCTCCATATCATGGCTTTTATTGGTTAGCCAATCCTCTCTCCTAGAAAATAAACATTTCCTAACCCCATGTGCTCTTGTCTTGCATATTAATCGTTTGTGTGACACATTATGCAACATGGAAGTCCAGATATAATACATCTATAGCATTCCCTTTATTCACCTTGTTTGTCATTTTTTATTAAAAGAAACTTTGTCACATCATTCAAAGAAGACTTATCCTACATAAAACTATGTTGACTGTGATGGATTGTGGTTTGACTTTGTAAATCTCCATTATTATTTCCTCAATAACAGATTCTAACAATTTGTCGTCAGTCCAAATAGTTTGTCCATTAGTTTCCATTCCCCTGGTGAAGCTGGTTATTCTAAATTCTTTCCTTTCTATAACCTCTACATTCTCTTTCAATTCCTGTGCAATAGACACAAAGCTGTAAAAGATCTGTTCCAGTTGTGATGTAAGGGATATGAATGTCTGAATGGACTCATACAGTTCCTGGTTTTACACACTCGATAGGCTGAATGACCTCCTGATGTTCCTACGTTATAGTCTCGATGGGCTGAATGTCCTTGTGGTGTTCCTACATTATAGTCTCGATGGGCTGAATATCATCCTTGTGTTCCTACATTATAGTCTCAATGGGATGAATGTCCTCATTGTTTTCCAACATTATAGTCTCAATGGGATGAATGTCCTCTTCGTGTTCCAACATTATATTCTTGATGGCTTGCATGTCCTGCTCCAGTTCCTGATCAAACCGTTGAAGATCTCAATGTCTTCCTCCTGTTGCTCAACGACAGGTTTGGGGACTTATGGAAACACCCTGCTGTTATGTCACATTTCGAGGGCTGAACTGTGCAGACAGGTTGTGTTGCCCTCACTGGATTACTCAGTGGTTATCAATGCTGCCTCACAGCACCAGTGATCCAGGTTCAATTCTAAACTCAGGGTGACAGAGTGGAGTTTGCGCATTCTCCCTGTGTCTGCGTGGGTTTCCATAGGTTTCTCCAGTTTCTACTCACAGTGCCAAGATGTGCAGGCTAAATGCATCAGTCATGGAAAATGCCCGGTTACAGAGATTGGGTGGATTGGGGGGAGGAGGGGTGGAGCGGATGGATTGGGTTTGGATGGGATAGTCTTTAGAGGATCTGTGTGAAGTCGATGGGTTAAGTGACCTGCTTCCACGCTGTCGGGATTCTATGATTAACACCTTTGTTGCAGAAATCCGTTGAGGGAACAATCTCTGAGTTAATTCCAAAATTCTTTCCTCAGTAAGGAGATTAAATCTGTACACACTACTGCAGATGTGATCTCACTAAGATCATGTACAGCAGCAGCTGTAAAGTTCCCTCCCAGGTTAGAGCAGTCACAGATCATTGGGTGAATACACAGAATTGCTGAAAGATCATTGTCCTTCTCTACTCGATAGCATGACGGGAGATCTGGAGAAAATGTTACAATGACCTTTGAGAAGAACGCGTAAGATGTGATGAGATAATATCAATGTTGTGATGTGTGTCGCCAAACATCTCGCCTGAATCTACCATTAAGCTCCCCAGAGCCCACGTCACTCAGATTCCACAGAATCTGGTAAGGTGGAGCTTAGAAACAGCAAGGAGAAGCACGCGTTGATGGGAGTTATATATCGAAGTCAAAATTGTGATACAATTTTTGGGTATGATATAAAACAGGAAATTAGATACTCAGGTTTATGGGTACTGCAGTCATAATGGACAGCTTCAAGTTACATCTGATTCTTGAGCGTGTATAAGATGGTTTCCTCAACAGTATGTTGAGCACCAAGTTAGAGATCAGGCTATTTTGGAAGGGGTGTGTAATCAGAAGAGCTAATTGAAACTTTGGTGTAAAGGAGCTGTTGGGAATAATGATGTTAATACATTGAAATTTACATGACGTCTGAATACAGAGCAGGTTTTTTTCCTTAAATTGTGTGTATATTCCTGAGTCATGTAACACATGAACATATGGGGAATAAGTTGGATTCAGCGAATTTGAAAAGTACATGAAAAAGGATTTGATGAAAGACAGGCAATGTCTGTTACTTATAGAAACACTTTAAGGCATACAATATTCATATATCCCTCCAAGGTGTAATTAGCAAAAGGGAAAGGTGACTCAACGAGGGTTAACAAAAAATGTCAAAAATTGCATTAGATCAAAGAACGTGCCTCAGAAAATTGCCAGATATTATGGATTCACTGAAATTTAGGGCACAACAAAAGAGGACTAAAAAGGTGTTCAGTAAATCAAAAAGAGTACAAGAATGCAAACTAACCAGAAACAAAAAGCCTGACGGAAAAACCTCTATGAATATTTGAAAGGGGAAAAAAGCAAGGTGGAACAGTGAATGTGTGGACAGGATAATTTGTTGGAGAGAACAGAAAAATGCCAGGAAACTAAACAGTTACTTTATGTCTGCCTTCATGGAAAAGATCCAGAAAATCTCCCAGAAATATAACGTGACCATGGACTTGCATAACCACAAACTAAAATCATTCATATCGGTGATGAGCTACTATTTCAAAACACAGCTGGATTGAGCATTGATAAGTCTGTTGGATCAGATTACATCATACCAAAATTTCAGAGAAAGCAGCAATAAACAGGTTGATTGCATTGGGGATCACTGTGATTTTCCATATTCAGTTTGGAAGGTTTCAAATGTATTTCAATAATTTAAGAAGGGAAGAAGAGGGAGAGTGGAGAGCTACAGACTAGTTAACTTGTCACTCACAGTAAGGAATCTGCTGGACTTTATTGTAAAGAATGCGATTTTGACCACTTCGAAAATTATAGCAAACACGAAGAGAATGATTTTAGATATTGGAAAAGCAAGTAAACATTGACAAACTGCTTGCTTGAAGATATCCCTTATAGATATAAATGATGAAGAACCAGTGGATGTGGTATAGTTGGATATTCAGAAGGATTTTTAAAGAATTCATACGGTACATTAGCAGAAAAAAAAGCAACGGGTATTGGGAGGAACATATGCAAATGAGAGAAAGTAAAGGTGAGGTTTGACTGCTTTAAAGGGAATCACTGTATAGCCGATGTAGAGTTCCGTGCTCTGTCTCCACGGATGCTGTCTGACTCATTGTAATCTCCAGCATATGTTGGTTTCAGTACAGATTCCAGATTATGGAGTAATTTGCTCTGACTAGAAGCAAAGACGTTCTGCACCAGTCACACGTAGTTTTGGTCAGTCTGTATCTGGAGTATTGTGTACAGTTTTGATGCAGGAGAAAGTGAGGACTGCAGATGCTGGAGATGAGAGCTGAAAAATGTGTTGCTGGAAAAGCGCAGCAGGTCAGGCAGCATCCAAGGAGCAGGAGAAACGACGTTTCGGGCATAAGCCTTTCTTCAGGAATCATCTTCAGGAGCTTTTCCAACAACACATTTTTCAGCTATAGTTTTGATGTCCTGATCTAAGTAAATCAAACTGAATACTGAATAGACATTCGTCAGACTATATCCTCAGATGACAAAATTGTCTACTGAAAAACTAAGTCTTTGTTCTCTAGTGTTTCAGAGAATAGAGATGATTTCAGTGAAGATTTAAAATATTGAAACAGAGGGGACGAGATCAAATAGGGGCTTGGACAAGTGCGACCAAGGTTAGCGACAATTTCAAGATATTCCGCAAGAACATCAAGCAGAACAGAATAACCAGGTAATAATCAGGGCCCATTAGAAACCAAAGGGGGCAATTTGTGTGTGAAGCTGGAGAACATTAATAAATTGTGATATGAGAACTTCACAGCTGTTTTACTTGGAAGAAGGAGGAGGCAGATACAGAATACGAGAATATGGACTGGGAAGCTCTTGAGCAGATCGATATAAAATGCGAGCAGTAGTGAAGGCTTTGGCTAGTATAAAATTGGACAAATCCCCAGGTACGGATGAGTTGCATTACAGGCTGCTGTTGGAGAGAGGGAGGAAAGGCCCTGAAACAAATATTTCAGTAGATTCTGGTCAAAGAAGAGGGGGCCAAAGTTCTGGAGCGCACTCTTTACAGGAAGGCTGGTGGCGGTAAACCAGGGAACTGTCGATTAGTGAGTATCAGATCAGTGTCAGGGAAACTATTGGGGAAAATATGGAAGGAAAAAAAACTGATCTTCATTTACAGAGGCAATATTTGATCAGGGATAGTCGGCATGAAGTCATCAGAGGGAAGTCATACCGAAAGAATTTTATTTACTTTTTTCGAAGAGGTTATTTATATGGTTTTTCAGCCAGACCTTAAACAGAGGTGATGAAGAAAGTACAATCGCATGGCCATGGTATCAAGGGTAATTAGGCAACTGGCATTCAAATTGTCTTAGTAGCAGGAGACAGATGGTAGTAGTAGAAAGCTATTTATGTGACTAGAGATCAGTGTCCCCTGGTGTACCACAAGAATCACTGCTGTATCCCTTATTATTTGTGGTATTTATAAATGATGTAGATGTGAATGTGGAGGGGGTGGGCGAGTATGATAAGTAAGTTTGTGTTTGATACAAATATTGTCCGGGTGGTTGGCAATGAAGAGGAAGGCCTTATGTTTCAGGAAGATACAGGTGGAATCGTCAGATGGGTGGATCAACGGTAGATGGAATGTAACCCTGATAAATATGAGGTGATGCACTTTGGAAGAAGGAACCAGACAGGAGAGGACTCAATGAATGGCAGTACACTAGGAAGTTCAGGGCGTGCTTCTCCACACATCCCTGAATGTCACTAGGCAGGGTAATATGTTAGTTAAGATGGCAAAGGAGAAAGTAATCATAGTGTTTACTCATCGAGATATAGATTATTAAAGTGTAAACAGGACTTTGGTTAGGCCAAGATGAAATACTGTGTGCAGTTCTGGGAGCCACATTACAGGAAGGATATGATTGCACTGGAGTGGATGCAGAGGAGATTCACCAGGATGTTCCCTATGGAGCATATCAGCTATGGAGAGAGGCTGGATAAGCTCGGGCTGTTTACTTTGGAGCAGAAAGGCTGAGCGCGACGTGATTCAGTACGATAAGATTATGAGGACCATGGACAGGGTGTATACACAGCAGCTGTTCCTTTTAGTTAGAAGGCCATGAACAAGGGGGCACACCTTTCAAGTCAAGGGTTTGAGGTTGATAGAGGATTTGAGGATTGTTTTTCGCCCAGAGGGTGTTTGGGTCAGGAATAAACGTCCTGAGACGGTAGTTGTGACGGATAAGCTCACAACAATTAAAAAGCAATTGGGCCAGCACTTGAAGTATCATAACATTTATGGCTTCGGTTTTCATGTAAGAAAGTGGAATTAAAATAGATCGTGCTGCCTTTCTGACGGTACAGAGTCTATGCTTCTGTGGTTGCTTGATTTTGGAAGATAGGAAGATAGATGGTGTGTTGACCTTCATTTCAAAGGGATTTGAGTCCACGAGTAAGGATCACTTATTGCAGCTGTACGGGGCCTTGATGAAACACCATCTTGAACATTGTGCTGTATTGTGTGCAGTTTTGGTCTCCTTACCTAATAAAGGACAAACCTGACATTGAGGAGTGCAGTGCAGCAAAGTATTACCAGACTGATCTCTGGGATGACAGGATTGTTGTTGGAGCAGAGGTGAGTTGATTGGGCCTGTATCCCATGGGCTTTAGGAAAATGAGTGGAGATCTCAGTGAAATATATAAAACTCTGAGAAGGTGAGACAGACTGGAAGCAGGGGTGATAATTCCCCTGGCTGGGAGGTCTAAAAACAAGGGCTCACAGTATTATGTGCAGGCAGGCCACTCTGCACTGTGGTGAGAATAAATGTCTGCACTCAGACACTGTGAACCTGGGGAATTATGTATCACATAAGGCTGCGGAAGTTAAGGCACTGACTATAAATAAGGATTTCATGACACAAAAGGGATGGGGGGGGGAGCAGGAGTATATTGTGGTGATAGTGCATTAGATTAGATCGAATGTTGTTCCCCTGTTCAAAAAAAAGGAATAGGGATAACCCCAGGAATTACAGGCCAGTTAGTCTTACTTCGGTGGTAGGCAAAGTAATGGAAAGGGTACTGAGGGATAGGATTTATGACTATTTGGAAAGATGCTGCTTGATTAGGGACAGCCAGCACGGATTTGTGAGGGGTAGGTATTGCCTTACAAGTCTTACTGAATTCTTGAGGAGGTGACCAAGCATGTGGATGACGGTAGAGCAGTGGATGTAGTGTACATGGATTTTAGTAAGGCATTTGATAAGGTTCCCCATGGTAGGCTTATGCGTCAAGTCAGGAGGCATTGGATAGTGGGAAATTTGGCCAGTTGGATAGAGAACTGGCTAACCGCACGAAGTCAGACAGTGGTGGTAGATGGTAAATATTCAGCCTGGAGACCAGTTACAAGTGGAGTTCCGCAGGGATCAGTTCTGGTTCCTCTGCTGTTTGTAATTTTTATTAATGACTTGGAAGAGGGAGTCGAAGGGTGGGACAGTAAATTTGCAGACGATACGATGATTGGTGGAGTTGTGGATAGTGAGGAGGGCTGTTGTCTGCTGCAAAGGGACTTAGATATGATGCAGAGCTGGGCTGAGGAGTGGCAGATTGAATTCAACCCTGTCAAGTGTGAGGTTGTCCATTTTGGAAGGACAAATAAGAATGCGGAATACAGGGTTAATGGTTGGGTTCTTAGTAAGGTGGAGGAGCAGAGGGATCTTGGGGTCTATGTTCATAGCTTTTTGAAAGTTGCCACTCAGGTGGATAGAGCTTCTAAGAAGGCCTATGGTGTATTAGCGTTCATTAGCAGAGGGATTGAATTCAAGAGTCGTGAGGTGATGTTGCAGCTGTACCGGACCTTGATAAGGGCACATTTGGAGTACTGTGTGCAGTTCTGGTCGCCTCACTTTAGGAAAGATGTTAAAGCTTTGGAGAGGGTGCAGAGGAGATTTACCAGGATGTTGCCTGGAATGGAGAATAGGTCGTACGAGGATAGGCTGAGAGTGCTAGGCCTTTTCTCATTGGAACGACGAAGGATGAGGGGTGATTGATAGAGGTTTATAAGATGATCAGGGGAATAGATAGTGTAGACAGTAAGAGACTTTTTCCCGGGTACAAGAGAGTGTTACAA
Source organism: Hemiscyllium ocellatum (assembly GCF_020745735.1). NCBI lineage: Eukaryota > Metazoa > Chordata > Chondrichthyes > Orectolobiformes > Hemiscylliidae > Hemiscyllium > Hemiscyllium ocellatum. The sequence goes on from NW_026867916.1 coordinate 45,004, forward strand.
GGGGACATACATTTAAGGTGAAGGGTGGAAGGTATAGGGGGGATGTCAGCGGTAAGTTCTTTACCCAAGAGTGGTGGGGGCATGGAATGCGCACCTGTGGGAGTGGCAGAGTCAGAATCATTGGTGACCTTTAAGCGGCAATTGGATAGGTACATGGATAGGTGCTAAAGCTAGGACAAATGTTCAGCAACATGGTGGGCCGAATGGCTGTTCTGTGCTGTATTGTTCTATGTTCTATGTTCTATTAGATTAGATTACTTACAGTATGGAAACAGGCCCTTCGGCTCACCAAGTCCTCACCGAACCCCGAAGAGCAACCCACCCAGACCCATTCCCCTACATTTACCCCTTCACCTAACGCTATGGGCAATTTAGCATGGCCAATTCACCTAACCTGCACATCTTTGGACTGTGGTAGGAAACTGGAGTACCCGGCGGAAACCCACGCAGACACGTGGAGAATGTGCCAACTCCACACAGACAGTTGCCTGAGGCGGGAATTAGCGATCATTTCAATTACTGGTTCTCCAATAATGCGGCGGCTGAGTTCCTGTGGAACACCGTATTATAGAAAACGGTGCAATATAAATAATGGGACCTATGGGGGAAAAGAGGATAATGGGCGAAGCCCCAAAAATATCATGAAAAATCAAAACAAAAATTGGTCAGCCTAACACAAACGATAGCACAGTGCACGTAAATCTTCAAATGATATATTGTAATGTAATAGTGCAGTAAATGTAACACTTTCACACAACAACAGCTGATACAGCCTTGCACATTTCACCAAACTCTTCACCAGGAAGCACGCAAGCTGACTGACCACATGATGCAGACGCAGAATTCCAGTTTGCATCAAGCTTCTCTCCCAGTTTAAAATACAGTTCCTTCTCAATGTTGACTGCAATTCCCAGTTTCAGGCTCAGGTTCAAGGCCTGCAGAGCGGATTATATTCATGTCTTAGCTGAACACGCTGAGGGTGCATTTTGCATCAGAGGATCCTGAGTCTGGGACTTGCTGTTCAGCTGGTGCCAGGGAAGGAACGTGTTCCAGTAATCGTGAGCTCGCTTTATAAGGAAAGTTGCACAGTTCACGAATCGTGTTGTATTGAAGTCGAGTTTGATAAACACACATTATCGGAGAACTGCCTGTATTTAGAATGAAGGAGCAAAATTGATGGACCGAAGGGATTACAGCAGTTTTTTTTTTTAAATTTTATATATCCCTATGTTTGAACATATTAAGGGATATGAACACTGTATGTGGAAAACTGCATTGAGGAGGTTTTCTCCATTAACTAGAATGGGAAAGGCTTAATGTGTTCAATGACCTACTCCTTTCCGGATGCTTCTGTGCAGTCTGTGTTAAAGCTTTTTAACTGCTGTCACAAACTCTCAGATGTTAGTAAGGAGACATTTGCAGGATCAACAAGTCTATGTTTTCCATTCCCTATTCTTATTCCGAGGGTTAATGTCCTGTCCGGTTTTATCCATTAAGACCTTGGAACAGTTTGATACAATTTAGCGTCTTGCTTGGACGATTCAGAGACCATTGAAGAGTTTATCATATGTCTGTGCGTCTGGAGTAACTTTTAGACCAGAGCAGGAAAGCACGGTATACTCACTTCCTGAAAGTACTTAGGGGAAGGCAATTGGTGTTTACAATTGACATTGGCTTCAGGGTCACTGTTAATGCCGCCAGACTTTAGATCTCAACATTTTATTAATTGCTTTTAACTTCCACCAGCTGCCAGATCATTAACTTGGTCTGGATTAGTAATCCAGTGACATTTCCACAACAGCATCATCTCCACATGGGGACCTACCAAAAAACACTCTGAGCTGGTTATTTCTGTGCTGCTTGATTGCTCTATCAAAAAGAACTCCCTCCAAATTCACTAGAGCGATGGGACTGAGCGCATGGTAAATGGCCAGTTTGTAATTATTCTCCTCTTAGGGGACGGGACATAGCTAAGTAATTTTCCACTTTGCCAGGGAGATGTCAGAGTTGGAGCTGGAATGAAACAGCTTCCCCAGGGACACGGCTTGTTGTGCAGCACAAGTCTTCAGTCCTATTGCAGGAATGGTGTCAGGGCCCATTGCCTCAATCGTATCTACTGTGTTCAGCTGTTTCTTCATGTTACTTGCAGCCAATCAAATTGGGTGAAGGTTGGCATCTGTGATTCTGTGGGCATGATGGGAGGGTGACGTGGATCATCGAATCAACATTTCTGGCTGAGGATTGTGCAGATATTACATCCTTATCTTGTACACTGAGGTACAAGGCTGTTCCATTATTTCGGATTGTGATATTTGTGGAGTCCTCTCCTCCAGTGAGTTGTTTAAGAGTGCATTGACCTTTATAATTGGATATGGCAGGACGGCAGAGTTTAGATCTCATCTGTTGGTCTGGCGATCATTTCACCCTCTCTGTCAGGTGTTAGTTCTGCTGTTTGGAATGCAACCATTCAAGTGCATTAGCGTTAATGGGTTGTAGTCAGGTTGAGGTGCACATGGTTCTAACTCTGGCATGTTCATCCACACTTGTCACTGAACCATAGATCGGATGATGTCAATGATAGACTGAGGGATTATCCGGGGGGAAAAAGTTACAGATGGTGATTGAACACAATTCTGCTTCTGCTCCTGCTGCTTTGATCTACAGCATCACAAAAATGCCGAGTTTGAGCTGAAATATCTGCAATTCAATTCTAGTGACTGACCCCCAATTCACACCCAATCACCCATCAGCCCTGTACTCAGCGACCTAACCTGGTTTCTGATGCGGCAATACTTCCATTTCCATATTCTCATTCAGTTAGGTCTTTCCCCGGTGTCACGTCTCCAATTTGTTACAATATTCAAACTCTTTATCATATTCATCTGAATCTTTTCCATTCCTGTAATGTCATCAACTTTGTTTGATGTGTATGTGTTTCCCATTGTTTCTCTCCCTGACCATGACTAAGAGCTCTGTAGAGTCATTGACGTCAGTGTTTTGTAGTTCCAGAACCAATGAATGGGTTCACCTTGTGTTATCGTTCATTTCCTGGTGTATGGCTCTCCGTGTTGGACAGGGCGTTTGGGTAGCTTTGATACACTGGACCGAAGGGTCTGTTTCCATGCTGTATATCTCTATGACTCTAGGTCCAGCAGCATCTTGTACAGTGAAAGCTGGGAAGGAGGGGAAAGAGTGAGGGCAGAAGTGAGGGAGATAAGACAGTCACAGTTGAATTTTCAGTCCACCGGAGTGAGAGGATTTCTCGTTTCAGAGAAAAGGCTGACATGTGAGAAGCTTCCCACTGGCATGTGGCATCATCGAACAGAAATGGCGGAACCAGAGAAACTGGGATAATGGAGTCACTCTCAGCTGATCCTGTGTTCAGCCACATACAGAAGTTCCCCCTGAATGATTGAGAAGAGCCAACCATTTCAATTGCAGATTTATGTCTAATATATTGTCTAAAACGGAATGTGAAAATAGACCCACGTGAAGGTCAGTAGATATGTGGGGGAGACATTTAAGCAGATATTTCATAACGCTCATCAATGATTGACTCTAATCAAAAAGAAGATGATATGAAGATGTGAAGATGAACCGCCCATGATGCACAAAGTCTGTGAAGGATACTAATCAATCACAAACTACAGAATTCAGATTGGGGAGCTCTCACATCCGCCAGCTTTGGGAAGTTTATTTTTGGAACCAGAAGCAGATTGTATAAAGTAAAATGCCAAGAAAATTATTCCAAAACTGGCAAGAAACATGAAAAAAAACTAACCGCAAGAGTTTTCCCATATCGAATACAAAACATTCATGATGTGTGTGTGACCCTTGGAAGAAAGGCAGGAAAGAATATGTGGGATACCTGGAGGGTGTGACTGCGGATTTGGTTTCAGGCTACAGGCTGATAATTTAAAACATTATTTTAAATCGTTCCTCACGGGGAAGTCACAAAGAATTACAATAATATAAACAAAATTGTAGACACATGGAAGATCTTGCACTGTCTCTAATAAGACAAACAAGTCTTTTCTCAACAGATAAGATCAAGGGTAAACAGGTCGTCAGCAATTCAAAACTGGTTATAATAGAAGTGGTTTCAGAGTGACTGGTGGCACTGTGTGAAATATTCCATAACTTTCTGGATGGCTGGAGTGTTCCAGCAAAACTTGAGAACCTCCAATGTGGCGCCTGTTTTCAAGAAGAGAGTGAGTCTTCAAGTGTTTAGGTGCTCCCTTTGTCTGAATAGTGGAGCATATTTGAGAGGCTTAATGGCCTCATGACGCACTTTCATCCTGAGTGATTTTTTAAAAAAAGTAAAACTCTCTTTCTTCCGTTGATGTATTACACATTGGGGAGGAACATTTTGATGAAGTTGTGTATTAATTTGAAAATTATCTGGAGCATTGTACAAACTACATCATCCAGAGAATTCTAGAAACTCTCCATCACATTTTATAACAATGTGGGGGTGTTGCATAAGTGAGAGGGAGCGAGAGAGAGAGAAGGTGCTGCATGCAGTAGTGAGAGTGATGGAGCCTTATTCTGGGGAAGGCGCTGTAACAGACATGCAGTGAGTGTGAGGGAGCAAAGAGAATACGGTAACACCTATCCTGACAGAGTGCGGAAGGTTATTGATGCTTGTCCTGTATTTCTGGACATTTCTTCAGACCGCAGATACTGCACTGAGCTCAGACCATGCTCGGTGGGTCTGGTGGTGCCGCCCCCTCCGGGAAGAGAATGGTTCCCGTCTGTACTAGCTGATCCACCAGGACCTCCATGCCCGTATCGACAAACCGTGTGTAATTGCCCCTTATCTGCCATGCTCGGAGTAAACTGTGCAGGGCAGTTCCAAACTGAGAAAGCGCAACTGTGTGCCCATTGGCCTTTTAAAGATGGCACCAGTGCAATCGATCACAGAATATCCAGGGACATCCAGACGATAGTGAGTACCTCTAGCCATGATGGGTTTGAGAATTGGGCTGACATTGAATAAGAGGGGCACCATGGGATTGGGTGGGTAGTTAATGAGGTGAGATCGATAAGATTGCATCAGGAATCTCAGAAAAACAATCTCCCTGTCACAGTCAATGAAAATGACACTGAGACAAATTATTATCAGATTCAGCCCAATGAGTCGAAGACTGCTGACCCTGCTCCCAGTTACAAAGCTGCAGAACAAATGCTCATCCAATGCTCTCCAACATCCCAGCTGACACCAATATCCTGTTCACCCATCATTCCTGGAAACAGAGCCCCATATTGCTAGATGCTATAGAAATGTTTTCATTTCAGAATTTTTAAGTCTACCATCAGATTCTTCTCTTATATTCTCTCAATCTCACCGTCTCTTTTCACCAAGCTCCTCCCATTTGGTGGTAGTTCAACTGATTCGTGGCCTCTCTCTGGGACTGAGTTTCACACCCACAGCAGCCCTTGCTATGACGCAATGGAGATATGGAGCTGTAAATGGATGAGAGCTGCACATCCTGTCACTTCCAGCATGTGTTGCAAGTTTCCCCACGCTGGGCAGCGATCGAACATAGTGTTACTCAACAACTCAGTGGTTGCTGTACACATTTGCGTATGCTGGGAAGGTAACTGCTCAAGATTAACAGATAGATTCACTGCTATTCACTACACAGATCCTCATGCTGCACAGATACCCAGCCTGTGTGTATAGAACAATGACCCTGTTTGTTCTGCACAACGCCCTGTGCTGAACAGATTATCTAGTCCAGGTGTATAGATCAGTGTACTGTTGGACAGATAAGTAGGGGACTGGTGAGCTCTAAATAGAGTTCAATCTTCTGCTGAGCAGTACACTCGCCTGGTTATGCAGTGCTTCACGCTAAGCAGGTATCTCATCTGGGCTTATATGTGCCTGGGCGGGATCTGTGAGGTGTATTGAGTATCCGATATAATTCCTGATGTAACTGTCACTCTTCCAGCTTAGCCCATTCCGCTGGTAAATGTGAGTTGCTGTGTTCCAGATACAGTTCACTTTGTCAAAATATTCGACACTAAAAACAACAAAATTTGTTCAAACACTGTCGACAGAATATAACAAAAGGAAGAGGAACTTGGAATAACTTAATTCTGTTGGAAAATTTAGCAGAATCAAGGGTTATTTAACTACTTTGGAGGAACTTCTCCAATATGTATTTCCAATAAACACACATGTGTCAAAAAACAAATTCAAGAAACATGCAGTTCTCTGATCCAGGGGGAAAGATCATCAAACGACAATTCCGAGAGAAATGTCCGAAAGAAAGTGAAGCAGCCAGGAGAGATTTACAGCCTTCCAACCCTGCTGAGACCCCAGCAATAACTGGCGAAAGGTAAAACTAAGAATCCTGGTTCTGTGAGAGTTTGACCATCACTCCACAGGACCAAGCCGCGGCTGCAAGAACACAAGGAAGGGACTGTATCTACATCGTCTATGGCTCTGTAGGTGTCTCTCAAAAATGCCTAAACCCACGTAAGCCATTACATACTGGACAGACAAAAGTCAACGTTAAACATAAATAAAGAAAATGAAAAGATGTAGCAGGCCTGATGATCAGACAGAGACAGCCTCAGGAATCCAGCAACTTCTATTCTGCCAAAACACTGAGGAACCCATTCGAGATTGTGAAGAGAAAGCATTATCCCTTGCTCCTCACCTCTAACGTTACAATTGGAGATGTGCCATTAGCCCAATGGTCAGCGATATCAACATCCCCGAAGACCAACTTTATTGTGGTAGGTCAGGGTTGTCATGAAAAGGGTTAACTGGAGCTGTTTGTTCAGTGACTGTGATTAGTATCAGTCTCCCTGGACTTAATTGTGATACTAGAGGGTTAGCCTCTTCCATAAATAGGGGCTTCTTTCGGCTTTCTATGCCATAGTACTCAGGGCAGAGTCAACCTCAACAAGTTTGGGATCAACAGCTACAGAGAAAGAGACAGAGAGCAGAATCTGAGACGTGAGAATGTTCCAACAGTGGATCAGAATCTGAGAACATTAGACTGGAAAGTTCAAACAATGGACAGGAGTTTAACCTCGAGGGTTTTTACTATCTTTCTCAAGATTGGGCGTGGTTAGAGTTGTGGATATGAGCCGTACTGATTATTATTCAAGATGGATACTATCCCATCCTTGCTATTGTTCGTGCTCCTAGTAAGCTTATCTCTGTCAATTCTATAAATGATGCTGAATGTTATTGCTATTCTGGTTTATTATATTTAACAAATGCATAAGCTTTCAGTCACAAGCTCCACTTCCATTTCATGCATTTCCAAACTACTTACCCATAAACATCTGAAAGGAAAAAGACTTTTCCGGACCTTGAGTCCCCTTTTTACCATGAACTGTTTTATGTCTCCATATTCTCTCTGTCATCAAACCTGCCGACACACACCTGCATGATATTCTCACTCTCCAACTCTGCCTGAGTTCTGTTGCTTACTTTGCCATCATCTACCCCTTTGTTATATGGCTCCAGTTCTCATCTGACCTCTCTTGCAGTTACAAATATTTGATCACAAACTTACTCTTGTCTCCACAGTTACTTCACAACAGGGACTCTGCATCAGAGTAACAATGTCACTGACTGTGTCATTCAGAGGCACAGGTTATGACTCTAAAAGCATTGTTTGAAATCCTAACATAGCCGATGACTAAACTTAAATTCGAATGACAAAAATTGGAATGAAACCTAATTTCACTCATGGCAACCATAAACCATCTGGATTTCTTTTCTTATTTTACTGATAACCTTTGGTAAAGAAACCTAACATTTTTGCTCCGTCTGCACTAAATGTCACTTCAGACCCACTACAATTAGCTTCCCTCCATATTGCCTTGACAAATGGCCGCGTGTTCAAGGGCACTTAGGATGGACAACAAATGCTGCCCTTGCCAGTGATGCTGGCATCCCGGAAACAACAACATTAAAGGTGAATAAACCAAGGAACTATGAATGCTGGAGATCTGAAATAAAATTCTCCAGCGTCTGAAAGAATTTTAACGAATCTCAGCAGGTATGGCAGTCTGTCGGGAGAAACACAGATAAAATTTTGACTTCACTGATCCTGTCAAAACTGAATGCAACTGGTAAATAATATTATTATATCAGGGATAGTTGGAAGGGTGAGCGGGAGGTTTGTGCTGAATGGATGGGGAAATGTCCAGTAAGAGAGAGAGAGAGAGAGAGAGAGAAAGAGAGAGAGAGAGAGAAAGAGAGAGAGAGGGAGAGAGAGAGAGAGACAGAGAGAGACAGAGAGAGAGAGAGAGAGAGAGACAGAGAGACAGAGAATGAAAGGAAAAGCAAGAAAAAGGATTGCTGATGATGGACTGGAAGAAGAATAGAATGGAAAGTTATTCTAGCATTTCCCCTTTTCGCATATTCCTGCATATTATATCTATTTTGGAATGTCCCTGCTTAACGTGAGTCATGTTCCCTCTAACTCTACTCTCTTCTCTCAGTGTGGTGATCAGCTCTATCGGCCAATACGTATCGTTACTGAGATATAGAGAAACATAATGTTAGAGTGTCAACTGCTTCTTTGGAAAGAGGAACTGTTAATGTGCGACTGCGTGAAGATGTAACAGCTTTCTCAGCCAGGAAGAGAAACTGAGGAGATGGAGGCAAATTCAACATTGAATGGGTGCACCATGGGTGGGGGAAAATTGACTAGCTGCTGTCATTAGAAAATCAGGTGAGGTTCTGAGGATGCTTTCCCCGAGTTTGTATTGTCAGCTGCTGGGTTCATTCAGGAGACAGGAGGGTCTGGTGACACCACTCTGGACATTGCATTTACAGCGTGTCTGGGTTCATGGGAAACAAATGGAGTTTAAACTCCACAGAAGGCAAGCTCTGTCAGCAGACGGGAGCAGGGCACTGCACTATTCTCCCTGGGATTTCCAGGAACATTTTTCTACACTGGATCCATTCAGGGGTAAAGTTTGAATCCAGCTTGTTTAAAAAATGATGCGCTCACTGAGCTGTGCCCCTCTTTCAGTGTAACCTGTGGTCTCAGACAAGGGACAGGACTGTGCTGACACTCACGATGAAGAAAACTGGATTGATTCTGGAACTTTCCACACAGAGTAGGTTATACACTCAGCATCTCTGAAGGGCAATCCTCTGATATATCACTAGCTGACAGAAGCCACCTGCTTGCTGAGAGAAATGCAATGGCTCAATCTCCACAGCTGAATGTACAGAAACTAACTTCCAGAAATACTAGGAAACAGAGTGACTGGTAAAAATTAGAAACTGCAGGAAATTAGAATTAATGAAGAGTATACTTTTGAAAATCTAATCGAATTGAAATTTTGGATGTTGTTGCATGTGATGATCTTCAACCCAGAGTATTGAGCAGGTGACAACTGAGCTAGTGAAAGAATTACGAATTATTCTTCAAAGCTGGTTAGATTCTGGAAAAGATACTGCAGACTGGAAAGCAGCTATTGTAAAGCTAAACATTTAAAACAGGCCGGACAGGGGAAAAGGAAACTAATTAGCTTGATGTCAGCTGTGAGTAAAACTTTGGAAAATTTTATAAGGATTGTGACACCCAGACGCTTGGGAAATAATGATCTTATTTGGTAGATTCCTAGATTGAGGAAAGGGAAATGATCTTTGATAAACCTGCTGGAGTTTGTGCAGATTGTCTTTTGTGATATCGACAATTGAGAACTAGTGAGAGTGGAGTTTTTGATTTTCAGAAGATGTTTGACATGGTTGAATACAGGTGAGTGGGGAATGTTAGTGTCCATGGGTAGGTAGAGATGGAATATATACCACATGGATTGAAAATTGGATAATGGAGATACGAGAAGAGCAGTGTTTTTCTCTGGACTGAGGGCTTGTTGGGTATCAGCAGGATCAGTTTTTGAGCAATAGCTGTTCAATGGTATAAAAATGAACACCAAATATCATAATTCACATGTGTACTTTTTTTTTTACTTGTGAGTGTTTGGAAAGTGGCTTTGTTGAAAAGGACCTGGATGTCCTTGATCATAAGTCACTAACCGAATTCTTACAGGGCAGGAAGTAAATTATATGTAGCTCTTCATACAAAATGATTGAAGTATCAGAGGTAGGACATGCTCTTGTTTTTTGAGAGAGTATGTGGTGCATTGTGTACACATTTGGTCTGTTTTATAAATATTGATTAATTTGTCACCGAGAGCATGCAAAGGACTTTCACCAGACTAAACCCTGGCATGGTGGTACCATCAGCAGAGAGTGCAGGAACTATGTGTTTAATCTGTAGCACTGTGAGAGAATAACGAAGTAGAAACTTGATGGTTATGGATGGATACTCATGATGTCCCAAACAGCTGAATAGGGTGAAAGCTTCATACTTTTATTTGGATGTTTGATTCCCGATAGTTTAAGTGCTTGTGTAGAGCCCCCATGTTGTTTGTCAGAAAGGTACAGGCTCAGAATGAATTCTGAATATTTTAGTGCGTAGTTACTGTGTGACACAGCATTGAATGTCACTTTGTACACAATCCTGTCAGCGGCCACAGTAACTTCATTCTGAAACAGTTAACCATTCCTCTTCAGCGACTGACCTCCATGGAGACCATGGGTTTGCTTTCTTGAAGATGGAAGACACCTTGGAGAATGTTTAAAAAACTTGGTTTCACTCCTACTGCCAGAAATCCGTGTTAAAGTAGCACATATGTACTATGAGTAATTAAATCATGTGGACCAGGTCAGAGCAGTCTATCCGTGCAGTCCTTTCATTTGTTTATGATGTTGGAGCATCTCTGACACCTTCCTGTTCCTGTATTAGTGACTTGAGAAACTGAACGACCTTTTCCTGTTCCTTTTTAAGTGACTCTAGGTGTGAAATAATCTCTTTCTGATCCCGTGTAAATGATGCATGGGAGTGAGCAGATTCCTTCTCTCCCTGTGTAATAGGCAGGAGGGACTGAGTAAACTATCATCCATCTTGTAATAGTTTGATGGGCGAATGACTTCCCCATATGTTTGTGAACCCAGATTGAGGTGCTGAATGAGCTTCACCATTTACTGTAGAAATGTATAGTGTTTTTACATAAATGTTACCCAGACTTTAACAGCATGATATTGAGTGTTGTCAGGATCTTGTAGCACTTGGACACTGACTGCTTCAAGAGCTGAAGAGGGACAACTTGTTCTGAATGTTATGCAAACTTCAGTAAATATCCCCACTTCTGCTCAGTTTGGACTCAATGGGCTGAATGGCCTTCTTTCGCACTGTAGGGATTCTTTTATGACCAACTGGGGCTGCCTGAGCTGAGGGAGCTACCCTGAGGATCTCTATAGTTGCGTCCCATGGCTGAGATGAGTGATGTCCACCGATGATAATCATCTTCCCTTGCGCTGTGAATGACTCCAAAAAGTGGAGCGATCACAATCAATTCTCATTGAGTGCGATTTTGCTCAGACTCCTTGATGTCATCCTCAGTCAAATACTGTCTTGTGTTCAGGTCCAGTCCCTATTACCTGAGTCCCAGTGTTTCCTCTTTGGTTCATATTAATAAGTCATGGTGTCGAAGCAGAGAATGTTTTCTTCAAACAGAGGGTAGTGAATGTCAGAGAGAGCAGAGAATTTTGTGAGCAATCTCTGGGTGAGGCATAGGGGCTGTATTCACAGTGAATCTGGGTCTACAACATGATCAACAAATGAAGCCCAAGTTGCAGGGAGGGGAAGCTATGTGAAGAGAGATGAGCCTGGGTTTTCCAATTACATTTTCCAAATCACCTCAAACCGTGTGTGACAGTCTTGAGAAGAAGAATGGTCTCGTCTGTTCCTGTGCACCAGGTGATAGCAGTAAGTGGCCTCTCTAACTGCTTCTGTCTAGCAGCTTTGAGGGACTGAATGGAATATAGAAACATGGGATTGGGGAGCTGGAGTGGTTAATTAGACACTTTGAGCCTTCTCCACTAGGCAGTAAGATTGTGGCTGATCAGGTTGTTGTCTCAGCCCCACTTTCCTGTCTCTATCCTATTATCACTTATCTACTAACTCAGCTTTGAATAAATGTAAACAAAGAGGCACCTCAAACTTCTGGGGAAGAAAATTCCCACTCGAAAGGCCCTTTTTAGAATTTTTCCTCATCCCTCTTACAGAATCAGAGAGCCATTCAGCATGGAAACAGATCCTTTATTCCAGCTTGCCCACGCCAACCAGATATCCCAATCTGATCTCGTCCCATTTGCCACCATTTGACCCATATCCCTTTGAATCGTTCCTATTTATGCTCCTATTCCAATATATTTTAAATGTGTAACTGTACTCGCTTTCACCATTTTCTCTAACAGAACTTCCCGCAACTGCTCCACATTCTGCGTGAAAATGTTACCCCTAAGGGACACTCTATATCATTCCCCTCTCAGCTTCAACCTATGCAGTCTAATTTTGGAGCCTCCCTAACTTGGGAAAAAGACCTTGGCCAGTCAGACTATCCATTATCCTCGTGATTTTATAAACCACTTTTCTGCCACCCCTCAGCCTCTGCTCATCCAGGGGGAAAAAAACCTCAACCTATTCATCCTCGCCATGAAGCTCAAACCCTCCAGTACCAGAAAATACTTATAAACATTTACTGCGCCGTCTCATACTCCTCCCACCAGCAGAGCCAATGGAATTGTGCGCAGCATTCTTACAGTGGCCTCACTAGCGTCTTCTACAGGCGCAACATGCCACATCAATTCCTATACTCAATGTTCTGACCGATTAAGGGCAAGCATTCCAACCGTGTTCTTCAACACCCTGTCCACCTGCAATTCCACTTTCAAGGAAGTATGAATCTGCACCCATAGATTTCTTTGTTCAGCAACATTCCACAGCGCACTACCCTGCATTCACTTAGCAAAATGCAAAACCTCACAAATATCTAAATTAAAAAATCCATCCGTCAGTCCTGGGCCCTTTGATAGTCAAGGGTGCCGTTCTACTCATCTCCTTCACTGTCCACTGCATCATTTAGTTGATGTTATCTGTAAACTTACGACCCGTCCCTCCGATATTTACATCCAAGTCACTTATATACACGATTAAAAAAAACCGTGATGTCAGCACTGATACTTTTAGCACAACACTGGCTACAAGCCCATTTTCTGGAAAAAATATCCATTACCTTCAATCCAATTTTATATCCAACTTGTCAGCTTTCCATGGATTCCATGTGATCTAACCTTAGTAATCTATCTACGATGAGGAACTCGGTCAACACCTCGTTGATGTTTGTGTTGACAGTGTACATCACAGTGCCTTTGACAATCATTGTCACCTCTTCAAAATACTCAATCACATTAATGAGGCATGATTTCCATCGCAAATCCATGTTGACTATCCTTAATCAGCCCTTGTCTTTCTAAATGCATGTAAATCCTATCCCTCAGAATACCTTCCAACAACCATCCCTACACTGATGTTTGGCTCACTGAATCTATTATTCCCTGTGTTTTTGGATCCCTCTAGTTCCTCTCCTCCATTGGTCACAAATACATTTAAATATAACTAAGCTGGATATATGGCCAAGGATATAGTTATCAGAGGGTGTCAGAGTCAGTGTTAGAAACAAGTCAGGCAGATTTCTCTAATCTGCTAAAACAACACGTTTATGACCAAAACAAACTTACTCAAGCTATGGTGGAAAAAAGAATGATGAGAGGATATTGCAAACATGTATATTGATATTTCACACACACACACACACACACACACACACACACACACACACACACACACACACACACACACACACACACACACACGTCTAATAACAAACTGAAAAGCAATATCTCTGCAACGTTAAATTGAAAGAACTTTGTGCCAGTACTATTCAAACCCATGACAAAAGAAAAAAATGAGCATTTGGCACAAATGTTCTTCAACTTATAGAGTCATAGAGTCCTACAGCATGAATACAGGCCGTTTGGCGCAAACTGGTCCATACTGACCCAATGTCCATCTACTCTAACCCTGTTTCCCTGCACTTGGCAAATATGCTTCTGAATCGTTCCTATCCATGTACTTGTCTAAGTGCCTTTTAAATATCGTTAATGTAAATGCATCAACCACTTCCACTGGCAGCTCATTCCGCTCTCTGTGTAAAAATTCAGGCTATATTGTACCTTTTTTTTTTATTTTACACTCTAACCTTGAATTGATGCTATCTAGTCCTAAATTCCCCAACTCTGACAAAAAAGGCTGTGTCCATTCACCATATCCATGCCTCTCTTGATCTTGTACAGTTCAGATTAGATTAGATTCCCTAGAGTATGGAAACAGGTCCTTTGGCCAACAAGTCCACCGCGACCCCTTCAACAGTCACCCACCCAGACTGATTCCCCTTGTCTATATTTACCCCTGACTCCGGCAACGATAACTATGGGCAACTTAGCATGGCCAATTCACCCGACCTGTACATCTTTGGACTCTGGGAGGAAACTGAAGCACCGGAGGAAATCCATGCAGACATCGGGAGAATGTTCAAATTCGACACAGACATATGTGCAAGGCTCGGGTTCCTGGTGCTATGAGGCAGCAGTGCTAACCACTGAGCCACTGTACCACCCTTTCAAGGATCCCCTCCCCCTCAGTCTCCTATGCTCTGAAGATAAATATCCTAGCTTGTCCAACCGCTTCTGTAACTCAGATGATTAGGTCCTGGCAACACCCTTGTAAATTTTGTCTGTGTTCTTTCCAGTTTAACAACATCTTTCCGAGAGCATTGTAACCAAAACGGAACACAACACTACAAGTGCGGCCTCACCAACACTAGGTATAACGACAGCATAACTTCCCAAATTCTAAACTCATGCCCTGACTGATGAAGGCCAATGTGCCAAAACCCTTGTTCACTGCCCTCCCTACCGGTGACTCCATTTCAGAGAACCATGCACCTGAATTCCAAAGACCCTCTGTTCCAGTACACCCCTTAAGGCCCTGTCATTCACCATGAAATTCCCACCTTGCTTTGACTTTCCAAAATACAAGACATCACACTTATCTATGTTAAACTCCATTTCCCTATTTCTCTGCCCACTTCCCCAGCTAATCGACGTCCTGCTGCAAATTCTGAAAACTTCCCTCACTCTCATCAGCACACTTACGTTAGGCTTACTGCTCTATAGTTCCCAGGTTTTTCTTGGCTTCTCTCCTTGAATAAGGACACAACATTCACTACCCTCCAGCCTTCTGGGACCTCACCTGTAATTAACGATGATGTAAAAATATCAGCCAGTGGTCCCCGTAGTTTCATCTTTAGCCTCCTGCCTTATTCTTTGATACATCTGGTCAGAACCAGGAGATAAATCCACATGCATACATTCTAATACATCCAACAATGATATGGACTACCAAGATATCACCATTAACCTCTCAAGCTCCCAGGTCTTCCTGTCTTTCACCATCGTAAACACATAGGAGAAATATTAATTGAGAACCTTGCCCATCTCCTGCAGTTGCACATACACCTGTCCATTTTGGTCTTTGAGGCGTCATATTCTCACTGCAGTGATTCTCCTTTATTTAATATATTTAAATAACCTCTTTGGATTCACCATGATCTTCTCCTTCTTCGGTAAACTCCTGTATCCCCTGTATACCTCCAGGCAATCCCTTGATACCAGCTGCCTGAAGCTGAGCCATGCCTCAGTATCACTTGTCATCAAGGGTTCCCTTTCCAATGAACCTTGCCCTTTACCTTTACAGGAACGTGGAGACCTTTAACTCTAGCTATCTCACTTATAAAGGCCTCCTATTTGCTAGAGGTCCATTTGGCTCCAATCAACCCCTGTAAGCTCATATCTGATTCCATCAAAATTCACCTTGCCCTAAGTTTGAACTTGAAACTGCTGACCAATTTTGTCCCTCTCCATAGCTATTTTAAAATTAATACAACTATTAGCACTGGTTCCAAAGTGCTCCCCCACTATCACCTCAGCCGCCTGTTCTGCTCTATGTCCCAAGAGTAGGCCAAGTTTTGCCCCTTCCTGAGTAGGCCTCTCTCCATACTGCTTGAGTAAACTTACCTGAACATACTTAATAGATTCACCCCGTCAAATCCCTTAGTTCTATGTCAGTCCCAGTGCATGTTAGGAAAATTAAAATCTCCCAATATGACAATCCTATTGGTTCCGCAAGTCTCCCCAATCTCTCTTCGTACTTTTGTTCCTTTAATTCCTGCTTACTGTTCGGGAGACTACATTGCAAGCCCGATAATGTCACCAATCCCTTCTTATTTCTTAAATTCACCCACAAAGCCGCCCTGGATGATACGTCAGTTATTCTATCTCTGATCACGGCTGTGATTCTCGCCTTAATCAGAAATGCAACTCCCCTTCCCTCCTTCCACTATCTCTGTCCCACCTTCAGCTGCCAGTCCTGGCCCTCTGTTAACCGTGTTTCTGTAATGGCTATAATATCCCAGTCTCATGTACCTATCCACTCCAGAGTTCAATGCAATACTTCTTGCATTGAAACAGATGCAATTTAATCCAACAGGCATTCCTTGCTCCGTGCCGTGTTCCAACCTAACCTATCTCTTCACTTTACTGTTTCTCATTACTCTATCTCCTTCCAGCCTCGCACTTGTTTTCCCTGCTGTTGAGGATGACATACCCCCCCCCCCCCCCCCCACCACCACCACAGCCAAGCTATTTGAGCTCCTCTCTTGCAGCACTAGCAAATCTGCCTGCCAGAATATTGGTCCACTTCCAGTTCAGGTATAACACATCCTTATTGAACAGGTCACCCCTGTCATCCACAAAAGATTCCAGTGATCTAAAAATTTAAACCACTGCCCCCTGCACCAATTCTTTACTCACACATTCATCTTCTATACCCTCCTGCTCTTACCCTCAATAGCACATTAAACTGGAAGTATCACGGGGATTACTGCTGTCATGTTCCTGGTTTTTATCCTCTTCCCTAGCTCTCTATAATCACTCTGCAGGACCTCATCACTATTTCTACTTAGGTCATTTGTACCAACTGCACAATGACTTATAACATCTTCCCCCGAGAACATTTTGCACCCGCTCGAAGATATCGTAGACCTTGGCACGTGGGAGGTTACACACCATCCCGGATTACCATTTGCAGTCACAGAATCTCCTGTCTGTCCCCCTCTCTATCGAGTCTGAATAATTACTTCCGAAGTTAGTCTGCTCACACAAAATTCGGACAATGTGATTCCTTGCTGGAACAGTTGGATTTGTCTGAATTCCCTTTGTTTCAAGCAGTGGGGAGATTCTCATCAGGAATCCTCCATGAGTGGTAAAACCGACTACGCTTTTGTTTTAGCTCTCAAACATTCTTGTGATGAGGGACAGGAAAAACGAAAGGGAACAATAGACTGTTCCTTCTCAGGTAGGTTACATTTTTCTTTCTCTGAGCTGAATCTGTGATGTTATCAGACCCCACACTGTACCATGTGAGCTCTCCTTGAATATTGTCTGATCTATATGACGCCATCACATTCCCTGCTCCATGCAGGCGCATCAATGAGGCTGTCATGCACAGAATCACTTCATTAACAAAAATTGGCTCTACTAGATTTGTAGATGTGTCTACATGTGCCTGCGTAATATAACAATAAAACGTTTAATGTCTTCACAATAAGTGTGTTAAAATGAATGTGTCTTAATCTTAAACAAATACAGAAATTTCTGGACCTTGCAGCCCCTCAAACCTATCCCACAGTCCAACTGACTGTTCAGTAAAGTATTTATCAAACTCAGCCTCCATTGCACACTTGGGAAAATATTCTGCCGTCTTAAGGCCACACAGCATAAGGTCATTTGGCCCATCAAGTCTGCTTTGCTGTTCGCTTCATCCTGATATGTTTCTCAAAACAATTCCCCCTTCCCGCTGTAACTCTTGATACATGTTTTACTCAAAAATGACCTCTCTATATTAAAGACATTACCCTGTCTGCGTCCCAATATGGCTCTGTGTGCGTGTGTATGTGTTTCTGTGTCTATCTGCTTAATGACAGGGCAAAGGGTGGACATGGAGGGCTGTGTGTGTGTGTTTCTGTTTATATCTGTTTAATGACAGAAGCCAGGGTGGTCGTGGAGGGTTATGTGTTTGTTTCTGTATATATTTGCTTAATGACAGTAGACAGGGCGGTGGTGGTAGGTTTTCTGTGCGTGTTTCTGTGTATAACTATTTAATGGCAGGAGACAGCCGGGTGTTGGTGTGTGTGTGTGTTTCTCTGTATATCTGTTCAATAGAAGGAGACAGAGTGGTGGTGGAGGCTTGTTTGCGTGTTTCTGTGTTGATCTGTTTAATGGCAGGAGACAGGGTGGTGGAGGAGGGTTGTATCTGTGTGCTTCTGTATGTACCTGTTTAACGGCACGAGACGGGTAGTGGTGGAGGGCTGCATGTGCGTGTTTCTGTGTATATCTGTTTAATGGCAGGATACAGGGTGTTGTTGGCGGGTTGTGTGCGCGTGTTTCTGTTTATACACCTGTTTAATGTCTGGAGATAGGGTGCTCATGAAGGATTGTTTCTCGAACTGGAAACATGGGACCAGCGTGAAGCACAGGAAAATGTGTTGGATCTACGTTTTTGTTTCAGTTATATTAATGATTTAGATGAGAATTGCAGAAAGCGTGAATAGCAAATTTAAATATTAGGTCAGGAATGGTTGATTCTTGGATGGGGTTTGTATAATGATTGATAGTCTAAGAAATTAATCTCATCACATTTGCCAACATTTGTCCCATATCCCTCGTAACCCTTCCTATTAATACACCCATGCCTTTTAAATGTTGCACTTGTACCAGCCTCCTGCACTTCCTCTGGCAGTTCATTCCGTCCTCGCACCACCCTCTGCGTGTTAAAGTTGACATTTAGGTCCCTCTTAATCTTTCTCTTCCCATCTTAAACCTATGCCCTGTAGTTTTGGACTCCCCTACCCTGGGAAATAGACCTTGACTATTCATCCTTCCCATGATTGAATAAACCTCTAGAAAGTGCAGATGTGACTCCAGTCAACACGAATGGCTGCGTTTTCAATTATCACTGGCCAAAATTCTGAAATTCAATACTGGAATCTTTTCCGTCTTCATCAAGTCACAATTCTAAAACCATTATAATCAACGTGTTCCAGCCTTGGGTGACTGCCTGTGTGGCGTTTGCACAAACTCGCTGTGTCTGCGTGGGCTTCTTCTAGGTGCTCTGGTTTCCTCCCACAATCCAGGTCAGGTGGATTAGCCATGCTCAATTGTCCATAGAGTTAGGTGCATTAATCAGAGGAAATGGATTTGGGTGGGTTGCTCCTCGGAGGGTCAGTAGGATTTGTTGAGCTGAAGGACCAGTTTCCACACTGTAGGAAATCTAATCTAAGTTCCGACATAGGGTTAAACATCTCTGTGGTATTTGACCTTCGACCTTTCAGCTCAGAAGTAGGGACACTACAACCACTCAGCAGTAGCCTCTCAAGCTGAGACATGATTCCCCTGTGTGTTCATCAGCCTGTTCTGACATGCTGTGACATACCTCCACAACAGGCAGAACTTGAATCCAGATCATCTGCTCCAGAGATTGTGACACTGCCACAAGTTCATGGACTGGAACCGAATTCAGAACTCTGGCACAAGAGCAGAGATGATATCCAATATACAAGACTTAAATCAGGCTCAGAATTTGGGTCATATTTTCAGTGTCAAGTTTCAGCTCTGTACGGATTTATTAAATTCTGATTAGCATTACTGAAAGTCACAAGCAACAGTTCTCATTGTTAAACAAATAAAAGTTATTAGCCCCAACTGTAGGATGTTGAGATCATGTGCTTTGTCATTGAGACAAACTATGAACATCTTTAATTGCTAGGCTACGATTTCCAGCTATTATGTATAATCTGCAATATTTGGGAAAGAAATCCTGTAAGCACACTCTGCAGTATGAAGTATCTCAAAATAATCCCAATACTGAACACCGTACATGACGAAAAAGCACAACAAACATCGGTCACTGTTTCCAACTTATAACATGTTGCTTCCCTCTTCCTAAAATTATTCATTGATACTAGGCAACTGTTTCCTTTCCAGACTCTCCTTACCCACTCTTTCCTCTGCCTGCGCAAGGCAAACCAAGCTCTGTGTCTTTGTGAAAGTCAAGGCTGGTGTTTGTAGGCTTTATTGTGAGGGAGAGTCTTTTAAATTTGAAGGGGTAGGGGAGGGGGTAGTAATATCACTCACTGGGGGCTGAGGTGTGGCAGATGGATTTTAACTTGGATAAATGTGAGGTATTGCATTTTGGTAAAACAAACAAGGGGTGGGCTTATACAATTAATGGTAGTGCAGTGATAGTGCTGTAGAAAAGAGGGAGCCAAGGGCACAGGTATAATTCTTTGCAGCATATAGGGAGACTGACGTCTCGAGGTGCCTTTATTGCTCAGACCATTGATTTTAGAAGCTGGGAAATCTTGCTGGGATCGCACTGGCAATTGGTAAAGCCTTTCGGCAGTACTCTGCGCAGTTCTGTTATTGGAACGATATTATTAAGCTGGAGAAGGTTCAGAAGAGATTTGGCAGGATGTTACCAGGAACACCTCATCGTCTGCCTCGGGAACCAACAAACACACGGCATGAACATTGGATCATTAATTTGCAAATCTTCCCTCCCAACCCAGATCCCAGATCCAACCCTCTGACTCAGATCCGCCCTCTCGAGCTGACCTACAGATCCTCTCTGTACTCCCCACCGACCTATCACTATCACCTCCCATCTTCATTCACCTATTGTCTACCTTTCCCTCAGCCTCACTCCCACCACCGATTTGTCTTTCATCCCCCTTCCCCCTCCCCAGTCCTGAAGAAGGGTCCTGCGTGAAATGTTGACTCTCTTGCTCCATGGATGCTGCCTGAAGTGTTGTTGCTTTTCCGCCACCACACTTTATCTACACTGAATTCTCTAGCATCTGCAGTCCCCATTGTCTCTTAGGTACAATTCTCTTTTAACATATCCATACCGTCTATCTGTTATAATCCCACGCTCTTTGAGACACATTTTCTTGTCAGTCATGGACTGTAAACGTTCTCTCAATGTTTTACTGATATTGTAATTACTGAGCAGAGAAGCATATTTATGTTCCAATAAACCTAAAGCATTTCTTCCATATCACATGCAGATTGCATGGTTACATTCAGTTGATCTACAAGCCCCAACATTCGTTCCTTCACTCACCCTCACATATCTAATCCAGGATGTGTAAATTTCATTCATTATTTTGAATTTTAATAAAACAGTATTGAATTGAAAGGTGTTTGTTGGACCTATTTGCTCACTGACTGTGATTAATGTCAGTCTCCTTTGATCCTAAATGTGTCACTGGAGGGTTTGCTTTTCTATTACTGAGAGACACAGTTCAATGTGTTATCCCATAGAATGAGTGGGAGCATCACCCGCAGCACGAACAGGAATCAGCAGCTACAGAGAGAGGGGGAGCAAATAACAGAATCTGTGTCCGTTAGTCTGGAATGATCCAACAATTGATCAGAATTTGAGAACATTAGACTGGAATGCTGCAACAACGAATCCGAATCTGGCAACATTAGACTGGAATGTACCAACAATGGATCACAATTTGACAACTTTAGACTGGAGTGTTCCAACAATGGACAGGAGTTTAAACTACCGTCTTTACTGGCTTTCCCAACCTTGGATATCATTAGCATGATGGATCTATGATGTACTGATTGTTATTCAAGCTGGTTACTGTTCCATCCTCGCTATAGTTGGTGTTCCTGGTAAGTCTATTAAAGCAGGTTAAACTGAATTGTTGCTCATTTTATTAAAATTAGGAAAGGTGGAAGTCTACGTCTTCAGCTCCAAACAAACATTCCATTCTTTAGAAATTATAATGAGCCAATTACTACTTTCAAGTTACTCACAAAATTGCGAGGAAGAACTCTAAAACGCCATAATCCTTCTAGCCCTGCTCAGGTCGATATCTCCATATCCTCTCCAATACCCCCATCATGATATTCCAGTCTCCTCCTCAGGCACAGTGCACCTTCTGAGTAAACCATCTTTTGACCCTCTGATAAATCCGGAATCAACTGTTTCAAGCCCCTTCTAAAAACATGTCCATCACAACGTAATTGCACTTACAATGTTTAAATTGTTCTCTGAACAGAAACTCTCTGACGGGAAGATAATGCATGGTGTCAAGTCATTGACGCATGATCTAGAGCCACAGAATAATAATCTGTTAATATGAAGGAAATTGCTGGCATGGAAGTGAATCCATCATCATTAAGTATAAAAAGCCCATCTGCTTGCTTCATGTCCTTTAGAGAAGGCAATGAGTCATCCTTCCCTGATCAGCTCTCTATGTGACTGTCAACCCACAGCAATGTGTTTTACTATTTACTGTCCTGTGGAACAGCTGAAACCAGCCACTCAGTTCAAGATAGGCAGAACATGCTGCCTGACCGATGAGGGAAGAACAAAGGGAAGATAGCTCCCTTCTTCTGCCTGTTTCCAATATTTCTACAGCTTATTTCCATTCAGGTGGGTGACCATTCCTTATTTCAATCTTTCTTAGTCATTTCCTGAGCGTGATGTTCATCTCGCGTAGCACCTCTGATGTTGGCTTTGTTGATGCTCAGACATGGATGTAAGGAGCTTTTAAATTCCTCGTCAGTCGCAGTGTAGCGAGAAGGAAGGTTTTTTTTTCACCACCGGAAAGAAACGGAGATGTCTCAGGGAGGAAAAGGGATTAATGTGATCAACCTTAAGAGTGCGGTTGAGGACAATCTTTGGAACGTTGTGGACAGTTTTTTCTTCCTTTACAAGAAATAATCGTCCTGCCACAGAGAGAGTGCAAGGTTTTTCACCAGACTAATCCCTGGGATGATGGTAAAATGAGGGGTGAATGAAGATTAATATTTAGCGCTGTGAGAGAATGAAAGATGATTGCATTGAAACTTAAAGGGAATGGACGTCTCTCATGATATTCTAAACAGACATTGATACGGTGATAAAATCCATGGTTTGTTTTTAATCGGGTTACAAGAGACTCTGAGGACGTTCCCCTCACCCACCCCCACTCCCTATATCGATAGAGAGAGAGAGAGGGAGAGAGAGAGAGAGAGAAGGTCCGACTTTGAATATAGTGCTTATCGTATGTGATCCTACACTGAACATAACCTTATACAAAATCCTGACAGCAGCTATAATGCTTTCATTCTCAAACAGTTAACCATTCCCATCATTTTCTGACGTCCATGGAGAACATGTGTCTGTCTACTCAGAGATGGAAGATGCCTCTTTGAGACTTGATGCAAAATATCTGGCTTCCCTCCTCACTGCCAGCAAACCACGTTAAAGTAGCAGACGTTCCACCGGCAATGGACCCACGAGGAACCTCGTACAGCCATCCATGAGTGCAGTCCTGCTCCATTGGTTTGTTGTATTGGAGCATTAATGACACCCTCCTGTTCATGTATAACAATCTCGTGGGGCTGAATGGCCTCCTCCAGGTCCCATGGAACAGGTTCATGGGTCTGATTGGGCTCTACCTGATCCTGTTCAAAACCTCGATGTACTGACCAGACCCCTTCACTTCCAGTGGAACAAGTAGGAGTATTGAATGGGCTGTCCCTCTTCTTGGTCAATAGTTTCGATGGGCTGAATGGCTTCCACATTTCTGTATGTAACCAGCTTGAGGTGTCGAATGAGCTCCTCCTTTAACTGTGTCTGACAGCACTGTTACATGAATGTTACCGACACTTTAACAGCACAAGCCTGAATGCTGTCCGGGTCTTACTGATCACGGACACAGACTTCATCAGGATCTGATGGGAGACAAAATGTTCTGAACATTGTATAACCCTCAGGGACCATCCCCACCTCCGGTCTTATGATGGGGAAAGACATTGATGAAGCAGCTGAAGATGGTTGTGCTGAGAAAGTTACCCTGAGGATCTCCTGAAGAGATGTTCCGGGACTGAGAAGATTTTTGGCCCCCAAAAATACCATGACCACAAATGAAGCACAAGTTACAGAGAGGAGACACTCTGTAAAGAGACCAGAGTTGACTTTCGAACCCAGCCTGGGTTTTGAAGTAACATTTTCCAACCGACACCAAACTATGTGACAGCCTGGAGGGAATGATGAGATCCTGTGTTACTGTGGACCAGGTATTTGGAGCAAGACGCCCCCATCAACAACAGTGCAGGAGGTTTGAGGGTCTGAATTGAACATAGAAACATTGGACTGAGGAGCAGGAATGGGTCATTAGATACTTTGTCACTGCTCCACAAGGCACTAAGATCGTAGCTGCTCTGATTGTGGTTTCAGCAGCACTTTTCTGTCTGCATATAATTTTCCTACATGCACTTGTCTGTCAAATGTTTGAATACATCACAACTTTGAACAAATGCAAACATCCAGGCCCCACAAACGTTTGGTAAAGGGAATTCCCACTTGAATAGTCCAGTAAGAGTTTTTCATTTGTGTTCCGACAGATGTTGAGGGTCACTGTCCTTTTCCAGTCCCACTCCTCCACTGATCACATCAAATTTTAAATGTAGCCAGTTTAGTGTTATGACCAATTGTATAGGACTCAGACTGGGTCATTTTTGAGAAAAATGTGAAATGCAGGAAGTTGAACTCACAACAAATGGTAAAAGATAGATTGTCCCAAATGTTCTTCTGCCTTTGAAATTATTCTGCTCACATAAGCTGCTGGTAATGGGATTTATTTGTGGAACCGTTGGATTTGGCTGAACTCCCTTTGCTTCCAGCAGTGGAGAGTTTCCAATGAGACCTCACTAGGAATCCTTCACGAGTGGTGAATATAACTCAGGGATTTTATGGTCTCACATTTTGCGATCTGTGGACAAAGTAAGAGAGAGGGATCAATCAGCTGCTGCTTCTCAGGCAGGGAATATTTTTCTCCCTCTGTGTTGAACCATGCAATAATGTCAACTGAACATCAAACTGGGCCATGTGTGCTTTCCTGGAGCATTCTCTGGAACGGATGATAATGGACGATATGAAGGTGTGTCATCGCTCTTGTTGTCCACAGTGCCTTTCATTAGAAGAAAAAGTCCCTGCTTTATCATCTGATGACATGTTTATATGCGTCTGTGTGATTTGTAAATATCGGTCGATGTCTATATAATATGTGTGTTGATATCAATGCATCTTATTCTTAAAATTATTCTCTAGACTTAAACTCCTTATCAAGAGGAAACATGCATCCAGCTGAAACACCTTTCAGAAAGTCATGTATGGTCCAAGAAGATTTCTCATCTCAGATCAAAACTGATAAGCCCATAAAAAAAGGCCTTCCTTCCAGGAATGTGTGAAGGGAAACATCTATGAAAATCTCCTGAAAGAATTATATATATTGTTTTTAAGTTTAGGCGATCAAAACTGCACACAGTGTATCCGATGTGATCTCAGCAATGCCCCATTCCGATGCAGTAATACATTCCTCATTAAACGTGATAACTTTGCCAGAAACAGCACCATTCCACTTACTTTCCAAATCATTTGCTGCATCTGCAGACTGACTTCATATGATTCATGTCCCAGGAACATGGAAATGGCCTGGATCACAGAGTTCTGCAATCTCTCTCCATTTAAATTGTTCGCCATTGTTTTATCCTTCCTGCCACAATAGACAACTTATCTTATGTTCTTTCTGCTGAAGGTTTGCTCACAAACCTTCCCTGTCTGTATCACATTGCAGACTCAGTACCTCCATTTGACGACATCTTGAATGATCATCTTGGTGATGCGCTAATTGAGTTTCGCGCCATTCAGTTCCCTTCTTTGATACAGATTATTTGTCATTGACGATCCCACAGTGATCTCTACAGCAATACGCAAGTTACAGCTTTGCAACCTGAAAATAAACATTTATCTCGACTCTCTATTTCCCGTTAGCGTCAGATTCCCCGTTCCTGCGTAGCACCTAAGGTGGTTTGAATGGTCTCCTCCTGGGCTGTGTAATGTACTCAACGAGCTGAGTTACTTCATTCTCTATTCCTGTGTAACTCCTTCGAGGGGAAGAATGGTCTTCTACCGTTTCATTATAACGATCCAGCCTGATTGAAAGGGGTGGTCCCCTACTTTGTAACAGCATCGAGATGTGATTGAGCGAAAACGCATGGGGTAGGTGCAGCAGTATATCTCTGCAACAGCCTCGATGGCTGGATTAGGGAACAACACATTGAGAAGGGGCAGCAGTATATCTCTGTAAGAACCTCGGGGTGGAATGAGAGAACAACACATGGGTTAGGGGCAGCAGTCTATCTCTGTGATCACCTTGAGGGGTGGATTGAGGGAACAAAACATGCGGTCGGGGCAGCAGTACATCTCTGTAACAGCCTCAAGGGTGGATTGATGGCACAGCGCATGGGGTAGGGGCAGTAGTTGGACTTTTGGCTGCACCATTCAGAATACTCATAACTAATCCGATTGTCCTTCTCCTGTCTGTTCCCAATAAACATTGACTCCCCTGTCCAGCAAAGATCAGTCAAGCTCAGTGTTGAATATCTTCAACAACCGAGTCTTCACTGCTCCCTGAGGATGAGGACACCACAGATAGCACAACACTAAAGTGAAAGTGACGTCCTTATGTCATTGTGGCACCCGTTATTTTAAACAAAGTTAACCTAACATCAAATAACCACTTCTTTTCAGAGATAAGGACACAATAATGAGGAATAGCCAGAAAGCATTCTGGACTTCAAACCTGCCCCAATTCCCACTGACCCTTTCCAATCAAATATGTATCAAACCCAGCCTCTGCTGCTGTCTCAGAAAGAGAATACCTGATAGCACAACACCACAAGAACATAAAGCAAAGAGCAGAATGAGGCCATTCGGCCCATCGATTGTAAAATTCCGTTAAGTAATTTCTTATATGTACCTCAACCTCATTCTTCTGCCTTCTCCCTAGAATCCTTGATTCCCTTACAAATCCGAAACATATCGATTTGCATCTTAATGACACTTGTTTCTGTTCCTCTGTGTGTCTGTGTGTGTTAGTGTGTGCGCGTCTGTATGTGTGTATGTGCCTGTGTGTGGTGTGTGTGTGTGTGCGTGTGTGTATATGTGTGTGTGTATATGTATGTGTGTATGTGTGTGTGTTTGCATTTATATATATCATCTATGTGCTTGTTATCTGTGTGTTTGTGGTGTACGTCTGTCTGTCTGTGTATCAGCTATGTGTTTCTTAATCAGTTCTGATCCCATTATAGGAAAGATGTGGATGCTTTCGACAGGTTTCAGAGGAGGTTTACCAGGATGTTGCCTGGACTGGAGGGCTATCTTGTGAAGAGAGGTTGACTGAGCTCGGACTTTTTCATTGGAGAATGGAGGAGGGGAGGGGACCTAATTGAGGTATACAAGATAATGAGAGGCATAGATAGAGTCGATAGCCAGAGACTATTTCCAGGGCAGAAATGACTAACACGAGGGGTCATATTTTTAAGCTGGTTGGAGGAAAGTATCGACGCAATGTCAGAGGCAGGTTCTTTACACAGAGAATTGTGAGAGCATGGAATGCGTTGCCAGTAGCGGTTGTGAAAAAAGGTCATTGGGGACATTTAAGAGACGACTGGACATGCATATGTTCACAGAAAGTTGAGGGTGCATAAATGAGGATCAGTGGTAGGCACAACATCGTGGGCTGAAGGGCCTGTTCTGTGCTGTACTGTTCTATGTTCTATGTTAACTGTGTTTGTGTCTATTTGTATGTGACTGGATATGTCTCTGTGTGTTTCTACTGTGTGTATGCCTATCTCCCTGTAAATATTGTGTGTGTTTGTATATTGGGGTGTTTACAATACTTCTGTTTATTAATGTGTCTGTGTCTCTGTGCAGTGAGGTATCTGTGTCTTTTTTTGGATGTGAAACGACTGTCGTTGGAACTGCCAGTGGGTTTAAAGTGAGAATTGTCTTTCACTGAACATTGCTCCTTAATCGGTCAGTGGGACGTGGATGTTTCAGAATTTCCACACGGGGCGTCCCAGTCCTCTCTGGCTTGTACCAGTGTCCTACCCACATGGTAAGGGGAGGAGGTGAGGGAATGGATATCGGGCACTCCACCACCAGGCTTTGCCTTTCTGTCCTACTCCAGGCTCTTCCTCCTGGAATGGGAGAAAGGGAGGGTGGGAGGGAGAGTGGGAATGGGTTACCCTGTTGTTCGTGCTGGTGTAGTTAGGAGAATTGTGAGGTGTCTGGAATTAGTCAGTCGACAGCTTTGAATCCAAATAGCATTATTGTGTGTGTGTGGGGGGGGGGGTATTGCATAGGTGACAGAGAAAGTGAGGAAGAAAGTTACTGAATTCAGTAGTGAGAGTGGTAGTGCCTGAGCCTTATCTGGAAAGAGAGCGTGAACCTTGTTCGGGGGGTAGGTGCTATAACAGATATATAGTGAGTGTGAGTGAGCAGAGAGTATACGGTAACTCTTATCCTGACAGAGCGGGGAGGATATCTATGCTTATCCTGTATTGCAGGACATTTCTTCAGATCATCTCAGCGTCGAGGTGAGGCTCCCCGAATGTCTTGTCCAAATCTGTCACTAATAACGACACAGACCTTTCCCTCAGCTTCCACAGAATCAGTTTAGGTAGAGCTTACAGATATCAAGGAGTAGCAAATATTGGTGTGTTATATATCAAAACCAAAAGCTAGCAGAAAATCTTAGCATCACATGCTTCGGAAATTAGATAGGCAAGTATTGTGGATACTGCAATCTTATTGGATGGTCTCAAGTTGCATCTAAACTGTATTAACTAAGTGACTGCTCATGTTGTGAAAAATAAATTCCTAAGTGTATATGAGATAGGTTAAAGAGTATGTTGTGAAGCAAACTAGAGAGCAGGTTATTTTGGATTTGGTATTGTGTGGTCAGAATGACGAATTAATAGCCTTGTACTGAAGCAGCTTTTAAGGAATAATAACATTAATAAGGTGCATTTTATACGGCGTCTGCGTACAATATAGAATGCTTGAACTTTCTCGTTTAACATCATGGAAGACTGGAGGCTAAAGGGTCAAGACAGTTCCAGTGAATTGGGAAAGTACAATATAACATTCAGTGGGAGACAAGAAATGGTTGTTAGAGTCATAGAGTCCGACAGCACGGAGACAGGCCCTTCAGCCCAAACTATCTATTCTGACCAAAATTGCCATCCACACTAATCCCATTTCCCTGTCATTGCCCAGTTTGCTTCTAATCCTTTCCTATCCGTGTATTTATCCAAATGCCTTTTAAAGGTTGTTAATGTAACCGCCTCAATCACTTCCCCTGGCAGCTCATTCCATATGCGTACCAGCCTGTGTGTAAAAAGGTTGTTCCTCAGGTTCCCTTTTATTCTTTCTCCTCTGACCTTAAACTGATACTCTCTAGTTTGTGATTGCCCAACCCTGGGGAAAAAAAACTGGGCACATTCACTCTATTCATGCCTGCCATGATCTTACAGACTTCAATATGATCCTCCCTCAGTCTCACACACACATAAGTAAAAAGTCCTAGTTTGTCCAACCTCTCCCCAGTCCATTGAGTCCTTGGCAACATCCTTATATTTTTTTTCTGCATTCTTTCCAGTTTAATAACATCCTTCCTATAGCAAAGTGAACAAAACTGAACATAACGCTACCAATATGGCCTCAGCAGCATCCTGTATAACTGCAACGTAACTCATTAATTTTGATACTCAGTGATATACACTGATTAAGGCCACTTTGCCAAAAGCTTTCTTCACTGCACTGTATACCTCTGAATCAACTTCCAGCTGTATCCCAAGGTCCCTCTGTTCCACTACACTCCTTAGATCCCAACCATTCACCATGAAACTCCAACCTTGATTTGACTTCCTAAAATGCAAGAACTTGCACTGATCAATATTAAAAGCCATTTGCAAATTCTCAGCCGACTTCCCCAGCTGATCAAAGTACTGCTGTAATTTCTGAACTGGATGCCGCCTGTTTTAGTGTCGTCTTCAAACTTACAAACCATGTCTGTACATTCTCATCAAAATCATAGATATACGTAATATGCAGTGGTCCCAGCACCAACCCCTGAGGCATTCCACTTGTCACAGGCCTCCAGTCTGACTAGCATTCTTCCAGTATTACTCTCTGCCTCCTGCCATCAAACCAATTTGTACCTAAGTTGCCAGCTCCCCATCAATTCCACATGATCTAACCTTCCAGAACAGCGCGTACTATGTGAACCTTACTGAAGGCCTTACTGGAATCCCTATAGACTACGTATACCACCCTGACCTCCTCAACGTTGCTGTTCACTTCATCAAAGAACTCCGACACATTTACAAGTCATGATCTCCCATGCACAAAGCCGTGCTGAATTTGATGAAGGGCTTTTGCCGAAGCATCGATTTTCCTGCTTCTCGGATTTTGCCTGACCTGCAGTGCTTTTCCAGAACCATTCTAAATTATTCCGAATCACACCCTGTATTTCCAAATGCAGGTATATCCAATCTCTCTGAATCTTCTAAAGTAACCTACCACTAGATTTTAGGTTTACTGGTCTTTAGCTCCCAGGTTTATCATTGTAGCCTTTCTTGAATATTGGCTCAGCATATGCTATCCTCCAGTCGTCCAGGACCTCACTCGTTGGCCAGCAATGATGGAAAAGAGCCAAGTAGGGCTCCCACAATTTTCTCTTCTCTGTCCTCCTGCAGTGTTCCTCAATGTATCTGGTCAGGACCAGTTTTTAGAAACATTGCAAAGTCTGAAAAATACGTCTATTTATTTCAGGTATAAACACGAATGTGTGAGAAAGTGACTCAGTGATGGTTAACATAACAAATTAGAAAATATATAATCATAGGAAGTAACTTTAGAATAATTCCAGATATTCTGGAAAGCTGACAATTCTCAGAAATTAACGATCCAGAAAGGAAGGCCATGAAACTGATAAGGAACACAACGACTGCATCAGTCTATGACCTATATTTCAAATGAAACAAAATAAAAGCAAGGTCAAATGTGGAAATTTGTAATCGGTGAGAGGAGAGATCATTGTGGAGAACAGGGAAATGGTCATGAAAAGAACCAGTTACTTTACATCTGTCTTCATGGAGGAAGATCCAGAAAATCCCCCAGTAATACCAAGTGATCATATCGGACTTCTGCAGCTAAAGACATAGAGTCAATTCATATCAGTAACAAGGTAGTACTTGAACATGGAGCTGGATTGAGCATTGCTAGGTCTGATGAAACAGATGTACTTCCTATCAAAATGTCAGAAATAAATCACCAATAGTCGTGTTAATTGCACTGTCGATGACTTTGTTTTATTTTCCTGTACATTCTGCAGAGACCGGAAGCTATTGTGGATAAACGCGATCCAAGCACTATTGATGAATGGAAGGGATCTAAACAGCTACAAAGGGAAACAGACATGGTGTGAAGAACTGCAGACGAACAAACTTGACATCTATAGGGAAACTTATAGAATCTATTACACAGGATGACACTTTTGATATCTGGAAATTAACAGCAACAATGGAAAGAATACATTTCTTATAGAGAAATCATACTTGATAAACTTCAGAATTGTTTGAAGTTGTTTCTTAAGCATAGGTAATGGGGAAACAGTAGAAGTCGTACACACTGGATTTTCGGAAGGTTTTCCATACGAACACAGTGGGTTCGTAAATGCAATGAATGTGAAGGGAATTTGGAGGAATATATGTAAGTGGAAAGTTAAAGTTTGGTTCGCCTTCATTTAAGAGATTCAGAACATTGATGTAAAGACATGTTGAAGCAGTTTCACAGCGTGTTGATGGGTCTGTATCTGGAGTATTGTGTACAGTTTTGGTGACCGAATCTCAGAAAGAATATACTGACCACAGAGGAAGTGCAATGGACATTCTCCAGATTAATCCCTCAGATGGTGAGATTGCCTGTTGAGGAAACTCGGCCTGTGTTCTCTTGAGCTTCAAAGAAAGAGAGGTGGGTCTCAGTGAAATTGAGAAAATTCAAAAAACATATGACAACTTGGAAATAACAGAACACTTCCTCGCTGTCTATTCCACATTGAAGGCAAATAATGGCAGGATGGGACTGGCCAGTAAGGCTGCAATAAGGAGGAAATTCATCACTTGAGAGACTGACTAACACGGGCATGGAAACCTACTGACAGGCAAGATTAGGGAGAATCTCAGATATTCCCAAGTGTATCAGTGGAACAGAATAACAGGGAACAGGTAGGACTCATTAGTGATTGCCAAGTTGCACCCAAATCAACTTAGTGGTAGGAGACAGAGGGTAGTGGAAGAAGGCTGTTTGTGTGATTGGAGGCTCATGTCTAATGGTGTGCAAGGGATCAGTGCTGTGTCTCTTATTAATTCTGATTCGGAGGTGTTGGTGTTGGACTGGGGTGGACAAAGCTAAAAATTGCATAACACCAGGTTAGATTCCAAAAGGTTTACTCGCGGCACTAGCTTTCGAGGCACTTCATCAAAGCGCACAACGACCTGGTGAAGAAGCAGCGCTTCGAAAGCTCGTATGGAACCACATTACAGGAGGATGTCATTGTACTGGTGGGTGCAGAGGAGATTCACCAGGATGTTCCTGTGATGCAGCATATCAGCTATGGAGAGAGGTGGATAAGATTGTTTGTTGCAGAGAAGGCTGAGGTCCGTGCATCAGAAGGATAAGATTAGGAGGACATGACAGGATAGACAGCAGCTGTAGTCAAATGGCTTTAAAGTGAAGGATTTAAGATTTAGTGAGGATTTGAGGACTGTCAGAGTGTGTTGGGGTGGAATGCATCTTGAGAGGGAAGTTGTCATGGTAACCTCAAAACCATTAGAAAACACATGGTCGTGCATTTGAAATGTCAGATTCACAGCTACTGTGTTGGAAAGTGGGCCTAATGTAGAGTGCTGTACTTCTGATGGAATAGAGCTGTGCTTCTGTTATTGTATGGATGTGGAGGTCATCGTGAGTGGCTTGATAGGAATTGATGGGCTGAAGATATTCGTATATAAGAGTGAACTTGTAATATGTCCGAAAATATGTCAATGGCAAAATTGAGAAAAAGTTTCAGCTTACAGTCTGATACCAGATAATTGAGGAAGGGAAATAGCAGAACTATGGAATTAAGGCCTTACAGGAACTTCTAGAAATGCTAGAGACTAGTCTGGTCAGAAGGGAGCAACTAAATTAGCAACTGAAGAGTTTTCGAAAAAGTGGACTGAAATTAATGGTCATAGATAAAGTCAACAGAGATTTATGAAATGGGAATTATATGGGAGTGGCTTTTAGCAAAATTATGGAGAAGATATGCAATGATTGGAATCTCAGCAGATTGAGAGAGGTGCAATCAAAGTGGGATGGGGCTAATATATGGTCATTATTTTAGAATGGGAGAGCTGGCAGGAAACAGTGAGTAAGAATAAAACATGTTTTTTGTTAATGGAAGGCTTAGAGAATATAACAAGAATCGAGATTTGACATCCAGATATTCTCAATACACATCATGTCTTTGGTTGAGGGGCTCAAATGCAATATTCCCAAGTCTGCTGACAGTACAAAACGATGTCAGCTTGCGACTGGATGAGGAGGATGCAAAAAAGACTCCAAGGCGATTGAGACAAGTGGAGAGACTGGGCAAATACGTGGTCGAGGAGAGCAATGGGAGAGATGAGATGTTGTTAACTTTGATGGGAACAATAGAATGGAAGCCTATCATTTGCAAAGGGAGTGGTTGAAAAATGTTGAATATAAAGGAACTTTAGCTCCATTTTTGTTTTATTTCTGCACAGCCCTCTGAGTCCATGTAAGGCAATGAGTTCTGAAGACAGAAGTCAATAATTGGAATGACATTGACACGCTGACCAGAGTATATAGACCCAGCAAGTGGGAGCTGTAACATTGAAAACGATCTGTATCTCCTGTACACCAGTCAGTGAAAGTAATATTGCAGGAGTAGAAAGAAGGTAGGCAGATAAATGGTGTATTCACCTTCATTTCAGGGGGATTTGAATGGTGGACTAAGGGTCATGCATTATTGTTCAGTTCCCAGTTATGGCACGCCATGCTGGACAGGATGTTTGAGCATCTTTGACCTCGTTCTTTGGAAATTTTCCAAAAATAGAAATTGCTGAAGAAACTACTGAAAATGTCGCAGCATCTTCTGGAGTGAATGCAGAGTTAAACTTTCAGGTCCAGTGACCCTTTACAAAGCTCCAGTTTCTCCAGCGATTTTTTGTATTTTTATTTACAGTATCCATAATTATTTGTTTAGTTGAAATTTTGTTCTGTGCCTATTCATTCTGGAGAAACTCAGCAGGTCTGTCAGCATCTGCAGAGACAGAGAAAACGCGTTAGCATTTTAAGCCAAATGTGACACTTCTTCACTACTGAAAAGAATTGGAAAATGGGATTCTTAATCCCTTGTCAGATGTGGAGGATGGGTGACAGGGAAAAGAGGGTGTGGTAAAGATAAACCGGCTTTTAGCACAGGTGAACGAGTGGATGACGTAAAACGTGTTTAAATGAAGGTGTGAATGGGGGGAAAGGGTTCTCTCTATTGAGTGCAAGATAAAGAAGACACAACCAGACAATGTAGAAAGACCAGGAGGGAGAATGCTGACTATGTGGCATTATATAGATCTGGCCATAGATACGTTTTCACTGTCGAGATCATCGCCCCCGTTAGACAAAGGAATCGAGGTGCTTGACGTCTTATTGGCACTGGTAAGCATTTCATGCTGCCTTAGTGTTGTAATATGGAGAAAAAAAAAATCGCCATACGAAGTTTGGGCTGAGTATTGTTTACCTGTCATGTTTAATATTGTTTCAAATTTGCAGTGCTTATCTTTAAATGCTTGTTCTTGAAGTTAGTATCAGATGGAGTGTGGGAGGTTGGGTGGTAAAATCATGAGATATATGGATAGGGTGAATAGCCAAGATCTTTCCAACGGCATGGGGGAGTTCAGCCATAGAAGGCATAGGTTAAAGGTGAAAGAGGAAAGATTTAAAAGGAACGAAGGGGCAACTTTTTTTACACAGAGGTTTTGTTTATGGAATGAGCTGTCAGAGGAAGAGTGGTAGATGCCAGTACAGCTACAACATTTAAAACTCATTTGGACAAACATATGAATGGGGAGAGTTAGACGCATAAGGGCCAAATGAAAGCAGGTGGGACGAGCTTAATTTGGAAAACTCGGCCAGCATCTACATTTAGAAAAGCTTCATGCAGGGTCCGAGTGGTTTTATGAAAGGTAAATTATACTTTGACCTGTAAAATTATGCAAAGTATTTCTGGAGAGGCCTGAGAATGTAACAAGCGGATTTGATAAAGGGGATCTGGTAGACACCAGGCTTTCCAGAGTTTTTCCACAAGGTATTACAAAATAAAAGTTCTTACACAAGACAGAAGCTCGTAGGATGATGGATAATGTATTAATATGGGATGATGATTGGTTAGCACATAGAAATCGGAGAGTCAGGATTAATGAATCTTCATGATATAGTTGTATCTGCTGGAGTACCACAGCTATGAGTCCGATGGCATCAGTTCTTTACAATCTATACTGATAGACAGAAGGAGGGAGTTGAGTGCAACATACATCCGAGTTTGTGGATGACACTGAGAATCAAAAGACAGGCTGTTATTTAATGGAGAGGACTTTCAGAAAAGGAGCAGTACAAAGGGATTGGAGCTTCCAGTGTATGAAACATAAAGTCAGCATGCTGATGCAGCAAATAACTAGGTTGGTTCAAAGGACGGGTTCCTGGTATGAAAGGTTTGTGTTATTGAGAATCTCTAAAATGGTGAGGCGATTATTCATTGGGGTTTAATGAATGAGGAGTGGTTCTGCTGAAACATACAAGACACAGAGAGGGGTTGACGTGGTAGATGTTGAGAAGTTGTTACCATTCCTGGGTGGAGTCTCGAACTCGAGGACATAGATACCGAATATGGAACATCGATTTCAGTCTGAGTTGCAAAGTGATGTCTTCTCTCAGAAGGTAGTGAATGTCTGGAATTCCTAACCCAGAGAGGTGTGGAGGGATACAAGGAGTCGGCAAGAAAGTGGAGTCGAGCACTGGAGTAGATCAGCCATGTTCTTATTAAATGACAAGGCAAGCTTGAGGGGCCGAATAGCCTACTCTTGTTCCTACTTTTTAATTTCACATGTTATGCTTTTGCAAAGTAACTGGTTATTATCCGGAAGTTGTGTTGTGTAATGCTACATTCGGGTGAGCAGAGGATTTGTTTGAATTAACCCTGAGTGAAGTATGGGGGCTATATTCACAGTAAATCTGGGTCTGTAATACGACCCACATCTGGCGCAGACGTTGTGGAGAGGGGAAGCCTGGAAACAGGGATTGGGGGTGAGTGTCACTTCCTGACCCAGCCTCGGTTTCCAAGTACATTTTCAAAAAACTGCACCTAACCATCGGAGTGGCCTCGATCTGCCGCTGCATAGCAGATCCGAAGGGCCGAAGTGGAACATGAGAACATAGGACTGAGGGACACGAGGGGGCCATTCGGCCCTTTGACACTACTCCACCAGTAAAGTATGCCATGACTCATCTCATTGTGTCCCAGCTGCACTTTTCTCTCCATGCACCATTATCCCTGATTCACCTGTCGATGGAAACATCAGCCGAAGCCAGCCTCGATATAATACAAAGATTCAGCCATCCCAAACCTCTGGGAAAGAGGATTCCCACGTGAATGAATTCCCACTTTGTGATTTCTTCTCACTCCAGTTGTGACTGAGGATGGAGGGTGTCACTCTTTCCTTTTCTAGTCCCACTCCTCACTGCTCACAACAAACTTTAAATGTAACCAGGTTGGTGATATGGCGATGATAATGGTCTCAGACTGGGTTAGGTTCAGTAACAAGAACAAGTCAGGCAGATTTCTTTAGTCAGTCACAAGTTACTAACAGAACTAACGGAGGAATATGGTGGATCTGTGGGTGGCACTGCTCCTCAATACCAAGGAGCTGGGTTCAATTCCAACCTCGGGCGACCCTCTATGTGGAGGTGGAACATTCTCCTTATGCCTGTGTGGGTTTCCTCCCAGTGCTCCAGTTTCCTGCCACAGTCCAAAGATGTGCAGTTTAAAGTGGATTGCCCATAGTGCCCAGGGATGCGGAGGTTAGGTGGGTTAGCTATGGGAAATGCAGGGTTACATCGATAAGATTGGGGGGCACGTCCAGGTGGGATGCTGTTTGCTGTTTGGTCAGTGTGGACTTAATGGACGGAATGTCCTGCCTCCACACTGTAGAGGTTCTATGACAATGACAACAAATTTGGACGATACAAACACCCAGTGGGTATATACCTGATCCACTCTCCTCAAGGTCTCGTATGTTTTTTTTTTCTCATTCCAAGAGTAACCTTTTAAAGCCTTTATAATATCAGCCGTTCACCCCAGGAATACGTGAAATGAAATATCTCTGAATTGCTTCCAATGTAATCATATCTTTTCTCAAATAAGGAGACACAAAAAACTAATCTCACACTCAGATCATAATGTTTATAATTGTTTTCTCAAAGTGCTGTGCGTCTTTGGAACACTCTTTCCCACGGAGCAATGGAGGCAGAGATATTGGATTTTTCTTTTGAGGCACAGACGGAAGGTTCATAAATAACAACAGAATCAAGGATTATCGAGGAATGGGCAGCAATGTGCAGTGTGGGGGGAAATGTAGACAGTGGTATCAAATAACACGGCTTCAGAACCTGCAGGAATATAATGCAAAATGAAATGATAATATCGATAAAATGTTATGGGGGAATACAAAATGGCGGAGATCCAGAAGGTCTGCTTTGCTGGGCTCTGCATCAACACACGGGCAAAGTGGTTCTCTAACCCACCCCATCCCAGCCATTTACTTAAACTTCAACACTAAAAGAGCGATAGAATCTTTACTAATCCCGTTTTGTCAAATGGAAATGACAAAACAGGGGAAAGGATCGAGTAAGTCCCAACAAGCGGTGCACCCGTCAGAAGCATCGAGCATGCCTGAGGCTGTAGCTGCAACCCACTCTGCTCGTTCATGGACCCAGTTACTCACCAGGCCTTGGTCACTGAGTTCACCAAGTTACGTGAAATGATTGAAGCCATGATTGAAGAACCGTTCAGCCGTGGCTGGAGCCGCTCTCAGCCGTGCTCCAAAACATGAGCAGCAACTTGACAGCCTTGGAAACAGAACAGACGATGCCAAGAACTGCAGTGACAGAGACCGTGATGATTCCTTCGGGAGAGGATCCTTGTTGAAAAACAGGTCTGCACCTTAACTGAACAAGATGACGACCTCGAGAACAGGGTAGGATGAAGAATATTCACATTGTCGGTTTGCTGGAGGAGACAGAAGGTATCAGCCGGTGAGTTTTTTTCAAGAACTGGCTGCAGTGATTCCTTCACTTCGAAACTGAGGAGGGACGGGTGAAGAGTGAGACAGTTCATCGGTTACGGCGCGGAAGTCAGACTCAGACCAACGCCTTCATCCTGTCATTACGCATTACATAGTTATGGGGACAAACAAAGACTGGTGGAAGCTTTCAGAACCCGGGAAAGATCTGATGGGTTTAATTCACGAGAGCTCCAGGATTACGTTCTTTCAGGACATTTTAGCGGCGGTGATTCAGGAAAGAAAATCTTTTGATGAGATCAAGAGAAGAGTAAGGGAACTCTGGATTCAGTATTCCTTACGGTACCAGCGGTGCTCTGTATTGATTTCAATGGATCCACGAACTCGTCTGACTCTCCAGAGAAAGCAAAAACTTTATGGACATTTTAATGTAAGCTGGATATTTAGATAATCATGTTTCTCCTAAAGAGATTTTGTTGGATTTTTCTGGTATTAACCAGTATTAAATTATAGCCGGACTGGGTTGAGTACTCACTTTTAACTTCTTCGTTAGTATTACTACTCTTTTTCTCTTTCTTTGCTTGTGTCTGGGGTGCAGCTCAAGCTGGAGGGTGTTACAAAGCTAGTTGTGATAACTAAGTGCCAACCGAAGGGCAGTTCAAGCCCGATTTTTGTTGTTAATTTCCAGGATTCCATATTGGTAGAGGGCACAAGATAAAGTTTTGAGATATGTAAGCGTCCCCAGTAGGCGGTAAATTCCCCAATCAAGTGTGATTGGCATTTTGGATTTTATTTCATTTTTTTTTTATGTGTTTAGCTTTGGAAAGTTTTGAGAGCTTTTTAGTTGTAGTAGTTTTAGGTGGTACCGTTTTTAGGCTCAATGAGTCTTTTTTTTCATTAATCATCAGGGATGCGTAATTCGATGTGAAACTCGAGAGTTGAAATGTTGCTACAATGAGTTATGGATAATGATGTGCTTAAATGTTGTACTGGAACATTAAGGGGAGCCATCTGCCAGTCAAGAGGAAAAATGTACTTTCTAGTCTTCAAAAGAGAGGGTGAATGTTGTCCAATTGCAGGAGATGCACCTTGATGGCAAGGAACATTTGACGTTAAAGCAGGTGGTTTGATCGGGTTTTTTTTCTCGTCTTTTAACACAGGGAGTAGGGGAGAAGCCATCCTAGTGAAGAAGAATCTTCCATTTAAATTAGTAGATTGCATTAGACACTCACGGGAGGATCATCATCCCCAAAGTCTTGAACCATGGGATGTAATACAGTATTTTGAATGTTTATTGACCCCGTGCACAATCTTAAAATCCTGGTAGATGCATTTTCCAAATTAAGTTATCTTGCATATGGCACATAATTGTAGAAGGAGATTTCAACTGTCTTATGGACCCACGGTGGACAGAGTGTCCAAATGTCCCAATACCCTCGTTATGATGTAAGCAATTAGTGGATTTGTGTGCAGAACTAGAGCTGGTAGATGTCTGGAGGCAGATATACCTCACAAGTAGGGATTTTATTTTCTCCTTTAACCCGCAGACGAGGTTGATCTCTTTCCATCCCTGCAACAATCTTAGATTCGGTGGCATCCTACACAATTGGGAATATTATCCCAACATTCCTGCCCCAGAAGTAAGATAGAAATAACATAAGATTATGTTGTATGCAGATGAGGGTCTTATGTTTTTGTCAAATCCCACAGTTTCGGCAGCTCACGTGATGTAATGCATTAATTCGCTTATCACCTTTTCGGGCTATAAGATTAATTTTACAAAGTTTGTGTCCATCCCTATGGGAGGTCTCAGGGAAATACCTGATGTTGAAGGCAAATCCTGGTTTCCTTTTAAATGGTCACGGGGGTGGTTTCCCTATTTCAGTATATTCATTACATCCATCTTTGATCATTTATTTAATGTGAACTATGTCCATTTGTTTGACAAAATTAAACAAGACCTTCAAAGATGGGAGGCACTTCCAACATCCTGGCTAGGTCGGATAGCTGTTCTTCAAATGAATGTCCTTCCTTATTTGCTATACCCATGTGAATGCTTCCTTTGATGTTTCCCAGACAGATATTTAGGAGATTTAATGGCTGGTTTAGCTCTTTTATTTGGCATCATAAGCGACTCTTTATCAAGCTAACCAAATTGCAACAACCCCACAGAGTGTGGGGAGTAGATTCCCAGATTAAAATCTATCAATTAAGCTCTTTATTATCCCATGTTAGTGTCTGAGCCACTGAGGACTCAGCGTCACTATGGTTAGATATTGAACCCTCTCAGAGAAAGTGAACCCTTATTAGTCTGTTTTTCTTAGAAAAATGACATTGTGGAGTATTCTCATAACCCAATAATTATCAATACTGTTAAAACATGAATGACAATGCGTCAGATCGAGGGCAATACAGCCAAAACCATGTTTCTTACCCCTACAATTGGTATACCGAGTTGTCAACCGGGGCTAATGGATTCCATGTTTAAACTGTGGGAAGCCAGGGGTGTAACTTGCTTGAGTGATTTAGAATTAATAGAATCCCTACAGTGTGGAAACAAGCCCTTGGGCCAACAAGTCGACTTCGACCCACCAGACCCATTCCCCTACCATCCTATATTTACCCTGACTAATGCTCCAACCTACATATCCCTGAACACTATGGGTGATTTATCAATAGCCAATTCATCTAACCTGCACATCTTTGGATCCTGGTGCTGTGAGGCCGCAGTGCTAATACTGAGCCACCACGTGTTATTTGAGGGAGAAAGAATGACATCATTTGATCAAATAACTCGTAAGTATGGACTACCTACTGAAGATTCTTCTGTTTTTTTTCCGGATCAGAGATTTGATTTTTAAAAAATGCAGCTTTAACAGATTCTTACAGATCCGATAGAGAGAAGTGGGTGCTTATTGCTTAGAATACACTCTCTGTCAGTACTCTTTATCACTAGTTGGAGTGTGTCCCCTCAGACGAGACTGTGCAGCTTTGTGATGCTGCGAGAGAGTGTTGGGGTTCAGAACACTTCGGAGACATGGGAGGATATTTGTGAAAATGCTCAAAGGATTTTGATCTGTAATAGGACCCATTCCATGCAGTTGAAAATTCTTCATAGGGTCTATCTGACCCCAGAATGTCTCTCAAAATGCGAAGTGGGATTATCTTCAGCCTGTCGTAAATGCAGAATGACTACAGGCACTCTTACTCATTGCTTATTGTCCTGCTGCAGGCTTCATATATATTGGAGCACTGTGGTAGCTGTGATAGAGTAGGTATTGGGGACTGAATTGGAGATGGACCGGTTT
Organism: Hemiscyllium ocellatum; assembly: GCF_020745735.1. Classification (NCBI taxonomy): domain Eukaryota; kingdom Metazoa; phylum Chordata; class Chondrichthyes; order Orectolobiformes; family Hemiscylliidae; genus Hemiscyllium; species Hemiscyllium ocellatum. The sequence goes on from NW_026867916.1 coordinate 86,659, forward strand.
TTCTTTTCCTGGGCCTGCCATGGTCCTTACACAGATGCACATGAGGAAAAAATATATCCTTACTTTCTGTGCTAGGAAACATGTTCTGTTTGTGTGGATGTCTGCAAACCCCGGGTCTGTTGTGTCGTCGTAAGTTCTTCATGGAGAATATCCCTTTGGACTTTCTCACCAGTATGGTGCATCAAAAAACAGAGATTTATATAAGACATGGCACCCTTTTTGGATTACCACAATGCAGGTTTATCTGTCACATTAAGAAGGGCTTTTATATAGCCATGATGATATTGTCTAATGAATCTAATATCCAGCAAGGAATAATTATGAACATAAAAATGCATATAAGAACGAGAGTTATTGTATTGTTTATGCTGAGCTGTACTATTTATTCATTATTTATTGTTTATGTTTGTTTTTCTTCTGTCCATTTAGTGTTTTTAACTTGTTTTGTATGTACATGTACGTGCGTTGAATTTTGTTCAGTTATTTGAGTTGTGTTGTTATTGGGTTATTATAATATTAAAAATCTCTTTTCAATAGAATTACATTTTTAAAAAATTAAAGTGGTAACATTGATAGAATAGAGTCCCAAAGAACTCTCATTAGAGAGACCATATCTAGGTGACATCCTCAGTGCTTGGGAGCCTCATGTGAAGCACTTCTGTGATGTTTCCTCCAGCATTTATAGTAGTTTGTATCTGCCGCTCCCAGTTGTCAGTTCCAGCTGTCCGCTGAAACATCTGCAACACAAATCCCAGCTCGGTGAACAGAACCACAACAATGACACCCGAGCTACAAATCTTCTCACGAACTATATACACTTCTATAAGAAGCCGTTCAGTTTCCTAGGCTGTAAAGAAATAAGTTCTAACTGTCCAATTTCTCCCCATAACTTAAACTCTTTAGCCCAGGAAACATTTCTGAAATTTCTTCTACGCTCTTCCTTGTTCAATAATATTCTTTCTAGAGCAAGGTGAACAAAACTGAACACCATACTCCAATTGCAGCCTTACCAATATCCTGTATAATTGCAACATAACGTCCCAACTTCTATACTCAATGCCCTGATGAAGGCCAGTGTGCCAACAGCCTTCTTCACTGACCTGTGTATCTGTGATTCAAATTTCAGACAACCGTGCACCTGATCTCTAATGTCCTATATTCCACTACACTCCTTAAGGCCCTCTCATTCATCATTCAACTCCTACCTGGATTTGACTTTCCAAAATGCATGACGTCACCCTTATCTATGTTACACTCCATATGCTATTTCTCAGCCCACTTCTGCTGCCGATCAAGGTATTGCTGCAATTTCTGGTAATGTTCCTCATTGGATCACTCCTATTTTAGTGTCATCTGCAAACTTACTAACCTGCATTCGTTGTGCACCATCGTCCAGATCATTGATATAGATAACAAACAGCAATGGGCCAGCACCGACCCCTGAGGCACTCCACTAGTCACAGGTCTCCAGTCCGACAAGCATACCTCCACCAGAGCCATTTGCTTCATAACGTCAAGCTAATTGTGTCGCCAATTTGCCAGATTTCCTTGGAGTCCATGCAATCTAACCTTCCAGAGCGGCCTACCATGTGGAACCTTATCAAAGGCCTGACTGAAATCCGTATAGACTATGTCCACCACCCTGCCCTTGATAACCTTTCTGGTCACTTCCTCAAAAAACTCGAACAAAATGTGTAAGGCATGATCTGCCACGCACAAAGCCATGCTGACTGCTCCAAGTCAAACTCTGTCTTTCCAAATGCATGCATACCTTATCTCTCAGAACCTTCTCAAGTGGTTTACTGAAAACAGATGTGAAGCTTACTGGTGCATACTTCCCAGGTTTTTCTTTGCAGCCCTTCTTGAATAAGGGCACAACATTTGCTATTGCCCAGTCTTCCGGGACCTTGGCCCCTGAACTGTCTTCTCTCGCCTCTTGCAGTGCTCTTGGATATATCTGGTCAGGACCAAGAGATTTATCTGAATTTATGCATTCCAATATGTCCAACAGCACCTCTACTATGATATTAACGGTACCAAGATATGACAACTAACCTCCCTTCCACCCCTCACCCCCCCAAAGGTCAAAGATCTTCATGTCTTTCTTTATGGTACAGGGGAAATTGAGGACTCGCCCATCTGTTGTGGTTTTACACATGAATGCCCACTTTGGATTTTAAGACGTCCTATTTTCTCTCTAGTCATTCTTTTTCTCTCCAGAGATTCCATTGATTCCAGCTACCTGAACCTGAGCCCTCCTTTTTGCTCCTGCAAGTCTCCTCAGTCTCCCTGCATATTTGTTTCTCTAATTCCAATTGATTATTTGGAGACTTATAGTGCAACCACTATAACATCAGCAACTCCCTCTTACTTCTTTGCACCATCCAAAAACCTCACTCAACATTATCTCAGTTGCTTCATCTTTAAACACTGGAGTGGTATGCGCCTGAATCAGAACTATGATATTGAAACTGTTTCAATTTACATCTCTCACTTTCAGTGATTTTCACACCCACAGCACCCTTTGTCAAGGCGCAATGGAGATATAAAGCTGTGAATGGATGGGAGCTACACATCCTGTCACTGCCAGCATTGGCCGCAAGTTTCCCCACACTGGGCAGTGATCTAACACAGTGTTACCGAACATTGCAACAATCTGGTTTATATATGGATGAACCAGTGCGGTCTGCACAGCTCTCCCATGCTGGACATTTAACCCAGGATTATAGATCAAGCATTGGTGTGGGCTGCACAGAATTCCACTCTGGACATTGCTGGGTTGCATTCAGCAGTACGCTAGCTGGATCTGTACAGTGCTCCATCCTGAACGTACAATGGATGGGCTGGTTATGTGAATTGGATTGCAAATATGAGAGAACTAAACATCTGGCAATGCCTTTATTTTGTGTTTTCATTCTTGTGACTGGACCCTTCAAATCCTGACTCATCTGATTAGACCCGACTCTCTGGATGAGTGATGATAACTGTTGTTACAGCATCTGGGTCTGCAACGTGACCAACAAATGGAGCAGAGGCTGCAGAGAGGGGGGTCTCCGTAAAATGGAATGAGGGAATCACCATCAGATCAGCCGTGCTCTTAGTGAATGGTGGGCAGGATTGTGTGGACGACGAATGCAACTTATTCATCTATTTCCCTTTGTAACAGGCAAACTCCGCCCCGCCCCCACAGCCAGTGCCCAAAGCTGGTGGGGAGTGAGTCACCTCCTGCTGTTCCTGAGTAACAGGATCCTGGGGCTCACAAGACTCCAGATTTCCCAGT
>NW_026867917.1:0-89929 GCF_020745735.1 Hemiscyllium ocellatum
AACACCGGAGGAACAAAGACATATTTGCAATTCAGGACAGCGAGTGTCTCGGGGGGGGGGGGAGGGTGGAGAACTTGCGAATGGTGGTGTTCCCGTGGATCTGCTGCCGTCATCCTTCGAGGCTGCGTTGGCATGGGTTTGCAAGGTGCTGCCTGAGGAATTCTGGTGAATCTTGTAGATGCCGTGGGGAATGAATGACCCTGCCGGGGGAATGAATGACCCTGCCGCCGCCGCTGTCCCCGATCACCGGGAGAAACCTCTCTGCAGTCGACCTGACGTGCGGTGGCTCCGGCCCGTGCCATCTGATTGGTCGTCAGCGCGACCTACGCGGCTACGTAACAGATGGAGAGAAAAGCACGGGGAAAGCACAGCGACTGCTGCAGAGTGATCTTCCGGTCTGGTTGGATATCTTGGAAGGAAGGTAGACGGTAAGGGAATAAAGGAACTTTGAATATCATCAAACTGATGGAAAGGATAGTCGGCAAATATGACCTCCACCGTTGGAGTATTAATGTGCTATCGCTTCTCGGCCTTTTGGCTTGGAATATGTGTAGTTTCTGTTCTTATCAGTTTAATCGCTGATATCTCCCGAAGGGGGGAGTGTTTGTATTAAATGGATTTTTGGAGCAGGGAGATGGCTTAAGGGCTTGCTCTGTCCTCTCCATGTATCAGCCTGGTATTGCAGTGTTTCCAGGAATGGTGCACCCAACGCTTACCCAAGTTCAAAAGCAGGTGAATGCAATGTGAATCTCTTGCCTTTGCTAGTTTGCCGTGTTGATGGCAGTCAGTGATTGTTGCATCTATTGTCTTTTCAGTTGCAGGAAACTATCGTCTTTTGTTACGGGTTTCTGTCTTATGAACCTGCTCTGCAGTTACCTGATGAAGGTGCAGCACGCAGAAAGCCAGGACAGGGGTAACCCCACGTGCTACAGGGAACATTCTGGAACCAGGGGCCTGCCAGGAAGGTAACTTGCCAATTTAAATGAATGGATTTGCCCTTGTCTGCCGTTTTGGGCTTCTGCGGTCGTTCTTGGAACGTATCCCACCGATGGTACGGCGGTGGCGGGGGGTGGGGTGACTGCTGTAATTTCAAAGAACCCCGTTGGCCTGAAACCTGGTGTTGTGGGATTTTTAACACAGTCAAATCAGGTTGTGGGATCCCATGACTCAGCCAATGTCAAATGGCTATCAGATCAGCCCCCACAGCCCCTTCCCAACCCCCCCGCCTCCCCCCCCACCCCCGAGGCAACAAATTTATCCTAATATTTTCTTGAACAAGAAAGAACTGTCTTTAGTCTGTTTCCTGAATAGAGTGAAACCCCCATCTCTGTTTGTTTCTTCGCAAACTACTGTACGGAAGCGACCTGCTTTAGTAGCTACGTCTGTACGTAAAGATTATTCACGCAGACGATCGCCCAAGGCTGGAACTGGCTTCAGCTCCCTGGTGCCACCAGGCAGCCGTACTAACCACTGATCCACTGTGCCACCCGTACGATTTGGAACGATTTGTCATCATTTGCGGTGCAAGTAGCGAAACAGTTGTCAGTTTGTCAACTGGGTCGGATTATAATGTTGTCAGCGATCTGCAGCAATGTGAACGGAGATGTCGAATCAAGCTGCTGGTGGTGATGAGGCGCGCTTGCAGCGTGACATGTTTACACGGGGAGATCAGCTCCCTCCCCATTCTCCAGAGAGTCGGATACAAGTAGAGAGGATATTGAGAGTGGACGATAAAGAAAGGGTGCACGGACGTAATTCGCTTTTCGCAACTTTTCGGATTGATGCGGAATGCCGAGGAGCGAATCCTGTACGTGAGGGAAACGATGATTGGCATTTATGGGCAAGCTACACCAACACAAGGGGAGGCAATGAATAGGATCTTTCCGTCAAGGCCAACATTTCTCGCCCATGCCGAGATCAGCCTGGTGGTGAGCTGCTCTCTCGAACCGCTGCAGTCCAAGTGCTGTCGGTAGCCCCGCGATGCTGTTTGGGCGGGGATTCCCGATTTTGACCCGGTAACACCGGAGGAACAAAGACATATTTGCAATTCAGGACAGCGAGTGTCTCGGGGGGTGGGGAGGGGGGAGAACTTGCGAATGGTGGTGTTCCCGTGGATCTGCTGCCGTCATCCTTCGAGGCTGCGTTGGCCATGGGTTTGCAAGGTGCTGCCTGAGGAATTCTGGTGAATCTTGTAGATGCCGGGGGAATGAATGACCCTGCCGCCGCCGCTGTCCCCGATCACCGGGAGAAACCTCTCTGCAGTCGACCTGACGTGCGGTGGCTCCGGCCCGTGCCATCTGATTGGTCGTCAGCGCGACCTACGCGGCTACGTAACAGATGGAGAGAAAAGCACGGGGAAAGCACAGCGACTGCTGCAGAGTGATCTTCCGGTCTGGTTGGATATCTTGGAAGGAAGGTAGACGGTAAGGGAATAAAGGAACTTTGAATATCATCAAACTGATGGAAAGGATAGTCGGCAAATATGACCTCCACCGTTGGAGTATTAATGTGCTATCGCTTCTCGGCCTTTTGGCTTGGAATATGTGTAGTTTCTGTTCTTATCAGTTTAATCGCTGATATCTCCCGAAGGTGGGAGTGTTTGTATTAAATGGATTTTTGGAGCAGGGAGATGGCTTAAGGGCTTGCTCTGTCCTCTCCATGTATCAGCCTGGTATTGCAGTGTTTCCAGGAATGGTGCACCCAACGCTTACCCAAGTTCAAAAGCAGGTGAATGCAATGTGAATCTCTTGCCTTTGCTAGTTTGCCGTGTTGATGGCAGTCAGTGATTGTTGCATCTATTGTCTTTTCAGTTGCAGGAAACTATCGTCTTTTGTTACGGGTTTTCTGTCTTATGAACCTGCTCTGCAGTTACCTGATGAAGGTGCAGCACGCAGAAAGCCAGGACAGGGGTAACCCCAACGTGCTACAGGGAACATTCTGGAACCAGGGGCCTGCCAGGAAGGTAACTTGCCAATTTAAATGAATGGATTTGCCCTTGTCTGCCGTTTTGGGCTTCTGCGGTCGTTCTTGGAACGTATCCCACCGATGGTACGGCGGTGGCGGGGGGTGGGGTGACTGCTGTAATTTCAAAGAACCCCGTTGGGCTGAAACCTGGTGTTGTGGGATTTTTAACACAGTCAAATCAGGTTGTGGGATCCCATGACTCAGCCAATGTCAAATGGCTATCAGATCAGCCCCCACAGCCCCTTCCCAACCCCCCCCGCCTCCCCCCCACCCCCGAGGCAACAAATTTATCCTAATATTTTCTTGAACAAGAAAGAAATGTCTTTAGTCTGTTTCCTGAATAGAGTGAAACCCCCATCTCTGTTTGTTTCTTCGCAAACTACTGTACGGAAGCGACCTGCTTTAGTAGCTACGTCTGTACGTAAAGATTATTCACGCAGACGATCGCCCAAGGCTGGAACTGGCTTCAGCTCCCTGGTGCCACCAGGCAGCCGTACTAACCACTGATCCACTGTGCCACCCGTACGATTTGGAACGATTTGTCATCATTTGCGGTGCAAGTAGCGAAACAGTTGTCAGTTTGTCAACTGGGTCGGATTATAATGTTGTCAGCGATCTGCAGCAATGTGAACGGAGATGTCGAATCAAGCTGCTGGTGGTGATGAGGCGCGCTTGCAGCGTGACATGTTTACACGGGGAGATCAGCTCCCTCCCCATTCTCCAGAGAGTCGGATACAAGTAGAGAGGATATTGAGAGTGGACGATAAAGAAAGGGTGCACGGACGTAATTCGCTTTTCGCAACTTTTCGGATTGATGCGGAATGCCGAGGAGCGAATCCTGTACGTGAGGGAAACGATGATTGGCATTTATGGGCAAGCTACACCAACACAAGGGGAGGCAATGAATAGGATCTTTCCGTCAAGGCCAACATTTCTCGCCCATGCCGAGATCAGCCTGGTGGTGAGCTGCTCTCTCGAACCGCTGCAGTCCAAGTGCTGTCGGTAGCCCCGCGATGCTGTTTGGGCGGGGATTCCCGATTTTGACCCGGTAACACCGGAGGAACAAAGACATATTTGCAATTCAGGACAGCGAGTGTCTCGGGGGGGGGGGGGGGGGAGAACTTGCGAATGGTGGTGTTCCCGTGGATCTGCTGCCGTCATCCTTCGAGGCTGCGTTGGCCATGGGTTTGCAAGGTGCTGCCTGAGGAATTCTGGTGAATCTTGTAGATGCCGGGGGAATGAATGACCCTGCCGCCGCCGCTGTCCCCGATCACCGGGAGAAACCTCTCTGCAGTCGACCTGACGTGCGGTGGCTCCGGCCCGTGCCATCTGATTGGTCGTCAGCGCGACCTACGCGGCTACGTAACAGATGGAGAGAAAAGCACGGGGAAAGCACAGCGACTGCTGCAGAGTGATCTTCCGGTCTGGTTGGATATCTTGGAAGGAAGGTAGACGGTAAGGGAATAAAGGAACTTTGAATATCATCAAACTGATGGAAAGGATAGTCGGCAAATATGACCTCCACCGTTGGAGTATTATGTGCTATCGCTTCTCGGCCTTTTGGCTTGGAATATGTGTAGTTTCTGTTCTTATCAGTTTAATCGCTGATATCTCCCGAAGGTGGGAGTGTTTGTATTAAATGGATTTTTGGAGCAGGGAGATGGCTTAAGGGCTTGCTCTGTCCTCTCCATGTATCAGCCTGGTATTGCAGTGTTTCCAGGAATGGTGCACCCAACGCTTACCCAAGTTCAAAAGCAGGTGAATGCAATGTGAATCTCTTGCCTTTGCTAGTTTGCCGTGTTGATGGCAGTCAGTGATTGTTGCATCTATTGTCTTTTCAGTTGCAGGAAACTATCGTCTTTTGTTACGGGTTTTCTGTCTTATGAACCTGCTCTGCAGTTACCTGATGAAGGTGCAGCACGCAGAAAGCCAGGACAGGGGTAACCCCAACGTGCTACAGGGAACATTCTGGAACCAGGGGCCTGCCAGGAAGGTAACTTGCCAATTTAAATGAATGGATTTGCCCTTGTCTGCCGTTTTGGGCTTCTGCGGTCGTTCTTGGAACGTATCCCACCGATGGTACGGCGGTGGCGGGGGGTGGGGTGACTGCTGTAATTTCAAAGAACCCCGTTGGCCTGAAACCTGGTGTTGTGGGATTTTTAACACAGTCAAATCAGGTTGTGGGATCCCATGACTCAGCCAATGTCAAATGGCTATCAGATCAGCCCCCACAGCCCCTTCCCAACCCCCCCGCCTCCCCCCCCACCCCCGAGGCAACAAATTTATCCTAATATTTTCTTGAACAAGAAAGAAATGTCTTTAGTCTGTTTCCTGAATAGAGTGAAACCCCCATCTCTGTTTGTTTCTTCGCAAACTACTGTACGGAAGCGACCTGCTTTAGTAGCTACGTCTGTACGTAAAGATTATTCACGCAGACGATCGCCCAAGGCTGGAACTGGCTTCAGCTCCCTGGTGCCACCAGGCAGCCGTACTAACCACTGATCCACTGTGCCACCCGTACGATTTGGAACGATTTGTCATCATTTGCGGTGCAAGTAGCGAAACAGTTGTCAGTTTGTCAACTGGGTCGGATTATAATGTTGTCAGCGATCTGCAGCAATGTGAACGGAGATGTCGAATCAAGCTGCTGGTGGTGATGAGGCGCGCGTGCAGCGTGACATGTTTACACGGGGAGATCAGCTCCCTCCCCATTCTCCAGAGAGTCGGATACAAGTAGAGAGGATATTGAGAGTGGACGATAAAGAAAGGGTGCACGGACGTAATTCGCTTTTCGCAACTTTTCGGATTGATGCGGAATGCCGAGGAGCGAATCCTGTACGTGAGGGAAACGATGATTGGCATTTATGGGCAAGCTACACCAACACAAGGGGAGGCAATGAATAGGATCTTTCCGTCAAGGCCAACATTTCTCGCCCATGCCGAGATCAGCCTGGTGGTGAGCTGCTCTCTCGAACCGCTGCAGTCCAAGTGCTGTCGGTAGCCCCGCGATGCTGTTTGGGCGGGGATTCCCGATTTTGACCCGGTAACACCGGAGGAACAAAGACATATTTGCAATTCAGGACAGCGAGTGTCTCGGGGGGTGGGGAGGGGGGAGAACTTGCGAATGGTGGTGTTCCCGTGGATCTGCTGCCGTCATCCTTCGAGGCTGCGTTGGCCATGGGTTTGCAAGGTGCTGCCTGAGGAATTCTGGTGAATCTTGTAGATGCCGGGGGAATGAATGACCCTGCCGGGGGAATGAATGACCCTGCCGCCGCCGCTGTCCCCGATCACCGGGAGAAACCTCTCTGCAGTCGACCTGACGTGCGGTGGCTCCGGCCCGTGCCATCTGATTGGTCGTCAGCGCGACCTACGCGGCTACGTAACAGATGGAGAGAAAAGCACGGGGAAAGCACAGCGACTGCTGCAGAGTGATCTTCCGGTCTGGTTGGATATCTTGGAAGGAAGGTAGACGGTAAGGGAATAAAGGAACTTTGAATATCATCAAACTGATGGAAAGGATAGTCGGCAAATATGACCTCCACCGTTGGAGTATTAATGTGCTATCGCTTCTCGGCCTTTTGGCTTGGAATATGTGTAGTTTCTGTTCTTATCAGTTTAATCGCTGATATCTCCCGAAGGTGGGAGTGTTTGTATTAAATGGATTTTTGGAGCAGGGAGATGGCTTAAGGGCTTGCTCTGTCCTCTCCATGTATCAGCCTGGTATTGCAGTGTTTCCAGGAATGGTGCACCCAACGCTTACCCAAGTTCAAAAGCAGGTGAATGCAATGTGAATCTCTTGCCTTTGCTAGTTTGCCGTGTTGATGGCAGTCAGTGATTGTTGCATCTATTGTCTTTTCAGTTGCAGGAAACTATCGTCTTTTGTTACGGGTTTTCTGTCTTATGAACCTGCTCTGCAGTTACCTGATGAAGGTGCAGCACGCAGAAAGCCAGGACAGGGGTAACCCCAACGTGCTACAGGGAACATTCTGGAACCAGGGGCCTGCCAGGAAGGTAACTTGCCAATTTAAATGAATGGATTTGCCCTTGTCTGCCGTTTTGGGCTTCTGCGGTCGTTCTTGGAACGTATCCCACCGATGGTACGGCGGTGGCGGGGGGTGGGGTGACTGCTGTAATTTCAAAGAACCCCGTTGGGCTGAAACCTGGTGTTGTGGGATTTTTAACACAGTCAAATCAGGTTGTGGGATCCCATGACTCAGCCAATGTCAAATGGCTATCAGATCAGCCCCCACAGCCCCTTCCCAACCCCCCCGCCTCCCCCCCCACCCCCGAGGCAACAAATTTATCCTAATATTTTCTTGAACAAGAAAGAACTGTCTTTAGTCTGTTTCCTGAATAGAGTGAAACCCCCATCTCTGTTTGTTTCTTCGCAAACTACTGTACGGAAGCGACCTGCTTTAGTAGCTACGTCTGTACGTAAAGATTATTCACGCAGACGATCGCCCAAGGCTGGAACTGGCTTCAGCTCCCTGGTGCCACCAGGCAGCCGTACTAACCACTGATCCACTGTGCCACCCGTACGATTTGGAACGATTTGTCATCATTTGCGGTGCAAGTAGCGAAACAGTTGTCAGTTTGTCAACTGGGTCGGATTATAATGTTGTCAGCGATCTGCAGCAATGTGAACGGAGATGTCGAATCAAGCTGCTGGTGGTGATGAGGCGCGCTTGCAGCGTGACATGTTTACACGGGGAGATCAGCTCCCTCCCCATTCTCCAGAGAGTCGGATACAAGTAGAGAGGATATTGAGAGTGGACGATAAAGAAAGGGTGCACGGACGTAATTCGCTTTTCGCAACTTTTCGGATTGATGCGGAATGCCGAGGAGCGAATCCTGTACGTGAGGGAAACGATGATTGGCATTTATGGGCAAGCTACACCAACACAAGGGGAGGCAATGAATAGGATCTTTCCGTCAAGGCCAACATTTCTCGCCCATGCCGAGATCAGCCTGGTGGTGAGCTGCTCTCTCGAACCGCTGCAGTCCAAGTGCTGTCGGTAGCCCCGCGATGCTGTTTGGGCGGGGATTCCCGATTTTGACCCGGTAACACCGGAGGAACAAAGACATATTTGCAATTCAGGACAGCGAGTGTCTCGGGGGGTGGGGAGGGGGGAGAACTTGCGAATGGTGGTGTTCCCGTGGATCTGCTGCCGTCATCCTTCGAGGCTGCGTTGGCCATGGGTTTGCAAGGTGCTGCCTGAGGAATTCTGGTGAATCTTGTAGATGCCGGGGGAATGAATGACCCTGCCGCCGCCGCTGTCCCCGATCACCGGGAGAAACCTCTCTGCAGTCGACCTGACGTGCGGTGGCTCCGGCCCGTGCCATCTGATTGGTCGTCAGCGCGACCTACGCGGCTACGTAACAGATGGAGAGAAAAGCACGGGGAAAGCACAGCGACTGCTGCAGAGTGATCTTCCGGTCTGGTTGGATATCTTGGAAGGAAGGTAGACGGTAAGGGAATAAAGGAACTTTGAATATCATCAAACTGATGGAAAGGATAGTCGGCAAATATGACCTCCACCGTTGGAGTATTAATGTGCTATCGCTTCTCGGCCTTTTGGCTTGGAATATGTGTAGTTTCTGTTCTTATCAGTTTAATCGCTGATATCTCCCGAAGGTGGGAGTGTTTGTATTAAATGGATTTTTGGAGCAGGGAGATGGCTTAAGGGCTTGCTCTGTCCTCTCCATGTATCAGCCTGGTATTGCAGTGTTTCCAGGAATGGTGCACCCAACGCTTACCCAAGTTCAAAAGCAGGTGAATGCAATGTGAATCTCTTGCCTTTGCTAGTTTGCCGTGTTGATGGCAGTCAGTGATTGTTGCATCTATTGTCTTTTCAGTTGCAGGAAACTATCGTCTTTTGTTACGGGTTTTCTGTCTTATGAACCTGCTCTGCAGTTACCTGATGAAGGTGCAGCACGCAGAAAGCCAGGACAGGGGTAACCCCAACGTGCTACAGGGAACATTCTGGAACCAGGGGCCTGCCAGGAAGGTAACTTGCCAATTTAAATGAATGGATTTGCCCTTGTCTGCCGTTTTGGGCTTCTGCGGTCGTTCTTGGAACGTATCCCACCGATGGTACGGCGGTGGCGGGGGGTGGGGTGACTGCTGTAATTTCAAAGAACCCCGTTGGCCTGAAACCTGGTGTTGTGGGATTTTTAACACAGTCAAATCAGGTTGTGGGATCCCATGACTCAGCCAATGTCAAATGGCTATCAGATCAGCCCCCACAGCCCCTTCCCAACCCCCCCGCCTCCCCCCCCACCCCCGAGGCAACAAATTTATCCTAATATTTTCTTGAACAAGAAAGAAATGTCTTTAGTCTGTTTCCTGAATAGAGTGAAACCCCCATCTCTGTTTGTTTCTTCGCAAACTACTGTACGGAAGCGACCTGCTTTAGTAGCTACGTCTGTACGTAAAGATTATTCACGCAGACGATCGCCCAAGGCTGGAACTGGCTTCAGCTCCCTGGTGCCACCAGGCAGCCGTACTAACCACTGATCCACTGTGCCACCCGTACGATTTGGAACGATTTGTCATCATTTGCGGTGCAAGTAGCGAAACAGTTGTCAGTTTGTCAACTGGGTCGGATTATAATGTTGTCAGCGATCTGCAGCAATGTGAACGGAGATGTCGAATCAAGCTGCTGGTGGTGATGAGGCGCGCTTGCAGCGTGACATGTTTACACGGGGAGATCAGCTCCCTCCCCATTCTCCAGAGAGTCGGATACAAGTAGAGAGGATATTGAGAGTGGACGATAAAGAAAGGGTGCACGGACGTAATTCGCTTTTCGCAACTTTTCGGATTGATGCGGAATGCCGAGGAGCGAATCCTGTACGTGAGGGAAACGATGATTGGCATTTATGGGCAAGCTACACCAACACAAGGGGAGGCAATGAATAGGATCTTTCCGTCAAGGCCAACATTTCTCGCCCATGCCGAGATCAGCCTGGTGGTGAGCTGCTCTCTCGAACCGCTGCAGTCCAAGTGCTGTCGGTAGCCCCGCGATGCTGTTTGGGCGGGGATTCCCGATTTTGACCCGGTAACACCGGAGGAACAAAGACATATTTGCAATTCAGGACAGCGAGTGTCTCGGGGGGTGGGGAGGGGGGAGAACTTGCGAATGGTGGTGTTCCCGTGGATCTGCTGCCGTCATCCTTCGAGGCTGCGTTGGCCATGGGTTTGCAAGGTGCTGCCTGAGGAATTCTGGTGAATCTTGTAGATGCCGGGGGAATGAATGACCCTGCCGGGGGAATGAATGACCCTGCCGCCGCCGCTGTCCCCGATCACCGGGAGAAACCTCTCTGCAGTCGACCTGACGTGCGGTGGCTCCGGCCCGTGCCATCTGATTGGTCGTCAGCGCGACCTACGCGGCTACGTAACAGATGGAGAGAAAAGCACGGGGAAAGCACAGCGACTGCTGCAGAGTGATCTTCCGGTCTGGTTGGATATCTTGGAAGGAAGGTAGACGGTAAGGGAATAAAGGAACTTTGAATATCATCAAACTGATGGAAAGGATAGTCGGCAAATATGACCTCCACCGTTGGAGTATTAATGTGCTATCGCTTCTCGGCCATTTGGCTTGGAATATGTGTAGTTTCTGTTCTTATCAGTTTAATCGCTGATATCTCCCGAAGGTGGGAGTGTTTGTATTAAATGGATTTTTGGAGCAGGGAGATGGCTTAAGGGCTTGCTCTGTCCTCTCCATGTATCAGCCTGGTATTGCAGTGTTTCCAGGAATGGTGCACCCAACGCTTACCCAAGTTCAAAAGCAGGTGAATGCAATGTGAATCTCTTGCCTTTGCTAGTTTGCCGTGTTGATGGCAGTCAGTGATTGTTGCATCTATTGTCTTTTCAGTTGCAGGAAACTATCGTCTTTTGTTACGGGTTTTCTGTCTTATGAACCTGCTCTGCAGTTACCTGATGAAGGTGCAGCACGCAGAAAGCCAGGACAGGGGTAACCCCAACGTGCTACAGGGAACATTCTGGAACCAGGGGCCTGCCAGGAAGGTAACTTGCCAATTTAAATGAATGGATTTGCCCTTGTCTGCCGTTTTGGGCTTCTGCGGTCGTTCTTGGAACGTATCCCACCGATGGTACGGCGGTGGCGGGGGGTGGGGTGACTGCTGTAATTTCAAAGAACCCCGTTGGGCTGAAACCTGGTGTTGTGGGATTTTTAACACAGTCAAATCAGGTTGTGGGATCCCATGACTCAGCCAATGTCAAATGGCTATCAGATCAGCCCCCACAGCCCCTTCCCAACCCCCCCGCCTCCCCCCCCACCCCCGAGGCAACAAATTTATCCTAATATTTTCTTGAACAAGAAAGAAATGTCTTTGGTCTGTTTCCTGAATAGAGTGAAACCCCCATCTCTGTTTGTTTCTTCGCACACTACTGTACGGAAGCGACCTGCTTTAGTAGCTACGTCTGTACGTAAAGATTATTCACGCAGACGATCGCCCAAGGCTGGAACTGGCTTCAGCTCCCTGGTGCCACCAGGCAGCCGTACTAACCACTGATCCACTGTGCCACCCGTACGATTTGGAACGATTTGTCATCATTTGCGGTGCAAGTAGCGAAACAGTTGTCAGTTTGTCAACTGGGTCGGATTATAATGTTGTCAGCGATCTGCAGCAATGTGAACGGAGATGTCGAATCGAGCTGCTGGTGGTGATGAGGCGCGCTTGCAGCGTGACATGTTTACACGGGGAGATCAGCTCCCTCCCCATTCTCCAGAGAGTCGGATACAAGTAGAGAGGATATTGAGAGTGGACGATAAAGAAAGGGTGCACGGACGTAATTCGCTTTTCGCAACTTTTCGGATTGATGCGGAATGCCGAGGAGCGAATCCTGTACGTGAGGGAAACGATGATTGGCATTTATGGGCAAGCTACACCAACACAAGGGGAGGCAATGAATAGGATCTTTCCGTCAAGGCCAACATTTCTCGCCCATGCCGAGATCAGCCTGGTGGTGAGCTGCTCTCTCGAGCCGCTGCAGTCCAAGTGCTGTCGGTAGCCCCGCGATGCTGTTTGGGCGGGGATTCCCGATTTTGACCCGGTAACACCGGAGGAACAAAGACATATTTGCAATTCAGGACAGCGAGTGTCTCGGAGTGGGGGGAGAACTTGCGAATGGTGGTGTTCCCGTGGATCTGCTGCCGTCATCCTTCGAGGCTGCGTTGGCCATGGGTTTGCAAGGTGCTGCCTGAGGAATTCTGGTGAATCTTGTAGATGCCGGGGGAATGAATGACCCTGCCGCCGCCGCTGTCCCCGATCACCGGGAGAAACCTCTCTGCAGTCGACCTGACGTGCGGTGGCTCCGGCCCGTGCCATCTGATTGGTCGTCAGCGCGACCTACGCGGCTACGTAACAGATGGAGAGAAAAGCACGGGGAAAGCACAGCGACTGCTGCAGAGTGATCTTCCGGTCTGGTTGGATATCTTGGAAGGAAGGTAGACGGTAAGGGAATAAAGGAACTTTGAATATCATCAAACTGATGGAAAGGATAGTCGGCAAATATGACCTCCACCGTTGGAGTATTAATGTGCTATCGCTTCTCGGCCTTTTGGCTTGGAATATGTGTAGTTTCTGTTCTTATCAGTTTAATCGCTGATATCTCCCGAAGGTGGGAGTGTTTGTATTAAATGGATTTTTGGAGCAGGGAGATGGCTTAAGGGCTTGCTCTGTCCTCTCCATGTATCAGCCTGGTATTGCAGTGTTTCCAGGAATGGTGCACCCAACGCTTACCCAAGTTCAAAAGCAGGTGAATGCAATGTGAATCTCTTGCCTTTGCTAGTTTGCCGTGTTGATGGCAGTCAGTGATTGTTGCATCTATTGTCTTTTCAGTTGCAGGAAACTATCGTCTTTTGTTACGGGTTTTCTGTCTTATGAACCTGCTCTGCAGTTACCTGATGAAGGTGCAGCACGCAGAAAGCCAGGACAGGGGTAACCCCAACGTGCTACAGGGAACATTCTGGAACCAGGGGCCTGCCAGGAAGGTAACTTGCCAATTTAAATGAATGGATTTGCCCTTGTCTGCCGTTTTGGGCTTCTGCGGTCGTTCTTGGAACGTATCCCACCGATGGTACGGCGGTGGCGGGGGGTGGGGTGACTGCTGTAATTTCAAAGAACCCCGTTGGCCTGAAACCTGGTGTTGTGGGATTTTTAACACAGTCAAATCAGGTTGTGGGATCCCATGACTCAGCCAATGTCAAATGGCTATCAGATCAGCCCCCACAGCCCCTTCCCAACCCCCCCGCCTCCCCCCCCACCCCCGAGGCAACAAATTTATCCTAATATTTTCTTGAACAAGAAAGAAATGTCTTTGGTCTGTTTCCTGAATAGAGTGAAACCCCCATCTCTGTTTGTTTCTTCGCAAACTACTGTACGGAAGCGACCTGCTTTAGTAGCTACGTCTGTACGTAAAGATTATTCACGCAGACGATCGCCCAAGGCTGGAACTGGCTTCAGCTCCCTGGTGCCACCAGGCAGCCGTACTAACCACTGATCCACTGTGCCACCCGTACGATTTGGAACGATTTGTCATCATTTGCGGTGCAAGTAGCGAAACAGTTGTCAGTTTGTCAACTGGGTCGGATTATAATGTTGTCAGCGATCTGCAGCAATGTGAACGGAGATGTCGAATCGAGCTGCTGGTGGTGATGAGGCGCGCTTGCAGCGTGACATGTTTACACGGGGAGATCAGCTCCCTCCCCATTCTCCAGAGAGTCGGATACAAGTAGAGAGGATATTGAGAGTGGACGATAAAGAAAGGGTGCACGGACGTAATTCGCTTTTCGCAACTTTTCGGATTGATGCGGAATGCCGAGGAGCGAATCCTGTACGTGAGGGAAACGATGATTGGCATTTATGGGCAAGCTACACCAACACAAGGGGAGGCAATGAATAGGATCTTTCCGTCAAGGCCAACATTTCTCGCCCATGCCGAGATCAGCCTGGTGGTGAGCTGCTCTCTCGAACCGCTGCAGTCCAAGTGCTGTCGGTAGCCCCGCGATGCTGTTTGGGCGGGGATTCCCGATTTTGACCCGGTAACACCGGAGGAACAAAGACATATTTGCAATTCAGGACAGCGAGTGTCTCGGGGGGGGGGGGGTGGAGAACTTGCGAATGGTGGTGTTCCCGTGGATCTGCTGCCGTCATCCTTCGAGGCTGCGTTGGCCATGGGTTTGCAAGGTGCTGCCTGAGGAATTCTGGTGAATCTTGTAGATGCCGGGGGAATGAATGACCCTGCCGGGGGAATGAATGACCCTGCCGCCGCCGCTGTCCCCGATCACCGGGAGAAACCTCTCTGCAGTCGACCTGACGTGCGGTGGCTCCGGCCCGTGCCATCTGATTGGTCGTCAGCGCGACCTACGCGGCTACGTAACAGATGGAGAGAAAAGCACGGGGAAAGCACAGCGACTGCTGCAGAGTGATCTTCCGGTCTGGTTGGATATCTTGGAAGGAAGGTAGACGGTAAGGGAATAAAGGAACTTTGAATATCATCAAACTGATGGAAAGGATAGTCGGCAAATATGACCTCCACCGTTGGAGTATTAATGTGCTATCGCTTCTCGGCCTTTTGGCTTGGAATATGTGTAGTTTCTGTTCTTATCAGTTTAATCGCTGATATCTCCCGAAGGTGGGAGTGTTTGTATTAAATGGATTTTTGGAGCAGGGAGATGGCTTAAGGGCTTGCTCTGTCCTCTCCATGTATCAGCCTGGTATTGCAGTGTTTCCAGGAATGGTGCACCCAACGCTTACCCAAGTTCAAAAGCAGGTGAATGCAATGTGAATCTCTTGCCTTTGCTAGTTTGCCGTGTTGATGGCAGTCAGTGATTGTTGCATCTATTGTCTTTTCAGTTGCAGGAAACTATCGTCTTTTGTTACGGGTTTTCTGTCTTATGAACCTGCTCTGCAGTTACCTGATGAAGGTGCAGCACGCAGAAAGCCAGGACAGGGGTAACCCCAACGTGCTACAGGGAACATTCTGGAACCAGGGGCCTGCCAGGAAGGTAACTTGCCAATTTAAATGAATGGATTTGCCCTTGTCTGCCGTTTTGGGCTTCTGCGGTCGTTCTTGGAACGTATCCCACCGATGGTACGGCGGTGGCGGGGGGTGGGGTGACTGCTGTAATTTCAAAGAACCCCGTTGGCCTGAAACCTGGTGTTGTGGGATTTTTAACACAGTCAAATCAGGTTGTGGGATCCCATGACTCAGCCAATGTCAAATGGCTATCAGATCAGCCCCCACAGCCCCTTCCCAACCCCCCCGCCTCCCCCCCCACCCCCGAGGCAACAAATTTATCCTAATATTTTCTTGAACAAGAAAGAAATGTCTTTAGTCTGTTTCCTGAATAGAGTGAAACCCCCCTCTCTGTTTGTTTCTTCGCAAACTACTGTACGGAAGCGACCTGCTTTAGTAGCTACGTCTGTACGTAAAGATTATTCACGCAGACGATCGCCCAAGGCTGGAACTGGCTTCAGCTCCCTGGTGCCACCAGGCAGCCGTACTAACCACTGATCCACTGTGCCACCCGTACGATTTGGAACGATTTGTCATCATTTGCGGTGCAAGTAGCGAAACAGTTGTCAGTTTGTCAACTGGGTCGGATTATAATGTTGTCAGCGATCTGCAGCAATGTGAACGGAGATGTCGAATCAAGCTGCTGGTGGTGATGAGGCGCGCTTGCAGCGTGACATGTTTACACGGGGAGATCAGCTCCCTCCCCATTCTCCAGAGAGTCGGATACAAGTAGAGAGGATATTGAGAGTGGACGATAAAGAAAGGGTGCACGGACGTAATTCGCTTTTCGCAACTTTTCGGATTGATGCGGAATGCCGAGGAGCGAATCCTGTACGTGAGGGAAACGATGATTGGCATTTATGGGCAAGCTACACCAACACAAGGGGAGGCAATGAATAGGATCTTTCCGTCAAGGCCAACATTTCTCGCCCATGCCGAGATCAGCCTGGTGGTGAGCTGCTCTCTCGAACCGCTGCAGTCCAAGTGCTGTCGGTAGCCCCGCGATGCTGTTTGGGCGGGGATTCCCGATTTTGACCCGGTAACACCGGAGGAACAAAGACATATTTGCAATTCAGGACAGCGAGTGTCTCGGGGGGTGGGGAGGGGGGAGAACTTGCGAATGGTGGTGTTCCTGTGGATCTGCTGCCGTCATCCTTCGAGGCTGCGTTGGCCATGGGTTTGCAAGGTGCTGCCTGAGGAATTCTGGTGAATCTTGTAGATGCCGGGGGAATGAATGACCCTGCCGGGGGAATGAATGACCCTGCCGCCGCCGCTGTCCCCGATCACCGGGAGAAACCTCTCTGCAGTCGACCTGACGTGCGGTGGCTCCGGCCCGTGCCATCTGATTGGTCGTCAGCGCGACCTACGCGGCTACGTAACAGATGGAGAGAAAAGCACGGGGAAAGCACAGCGACTGCTGCAGAGTGATCTTCCGGTCTGGTTGGATATCTTGGAAGGAAGGTAGACGGTAAGGGAATAAAGGAACTTTGAATATCATCAAACTGATGGAAAGGATAGTCGGCAAATATGACCTCCACCGTTGGAGTATTAATGTGCTATCGCTTCTCGGCCTTTTGGCTTGGAATATGTGTAGTTTCTGTTCTTATCAGTTTAATCGCTGATATCTCCCGAAGGTGGGAGTGTTTGTATTAAATGGATTTTTGGAGCAGGGAGATGGCTTAAGGGCTTGCTCTGTCCTCTCCATGTATCAGCCTGGTATTGCAGTGTTTCCAGGAATGGTGCACCCAACGCTTACCCAAGTTCAAAAGCAGGTGAATGCAATGTGAATCTCTTGCCTTTGCTAGTTTGCCGTGTTGATGGCAGTCAGTGATTGTTGCATCTATTGTCTTTTCAGTTGCAGGAAACTATCGTCTTTTGTTACGGGTTTTCTGTCTTATGAACCTGCTCTGCAGTTACCTGATGAAGGTGCAGCACGCAGAAAGCCAGGACAGGGGTAACCCCAACGTGCTACAGGGAACATTCTGGAACCAGGGGCCTGCCAGGAAGGTAACTTGCCAATTTAAATGAATGGATTTGCCCTTGTCTGCCGTTTTGGGCTTCTGCGGTCGTTCTTGGAACGTATCCCACCGATGGTACGGCGGTGGCGGGGGGTGGGGTGACTGCTGTAATTTCAAAGAACCCCGTTGGGCTGAAACCTGGTGTTGTGGGATTTTTAACACAGTCAAATCAGGTTGTGGGATCCCATGACTCAGCCAATGTCAAATGGCTATCAGATCAGCCCCCACAGCCCCTTCCCAACCCCCCCGCCTCCCCCCCCACCCCCGAGGCAACAAATTTATCCTAATATTTTCTTGAACAAGAAAGAAATGTCTTTGGTCTGTTTCCTGAATAGAGTGAAACCCCCATCTCTGTTTGTTTCTTCGCAAACTACTGTACGGAAGCGACCTGCTTTAGTAGCTACGTCTGTACGTAAAGATTATTCACGCAGACGATCGCCCAAGGCTGGAACTGGCTTCAGCTCCCTGGTGCCACCAGGCAGCCGTACTAACCACTGATCCACTGTGCCACCCGTACGATTTGGAACGATTTGTCATCATTTGCGGTGCAAGTAGCGAAACAGTTGTCAGTTTGTCAACTGGGTCGGATTATAATGTTGTCAGCGATCTGCAGCAATGTGAACGGAGATGTCGAATCGAGCTGCTGGTGGTGATGAGGCGCGCTTGCAGCGTGACATGTTTACACGGGGAGATCAGCTCCCTCCCCATTCTCCAGAGAGTCGGATACAAGTAGAGAGGATATTGAGAGTGGACGATAAAGAAAGGGTGCACGGACGTAATTCGCTTTTCGCAACTTTTCGGATTGATGCGGAATGCCGAGGAGCGAATCCTGTACGTGAGGGAAACGATGATTGGCATTTATGGGCAAGCTACACCAACACAAGGGGAGGCAATGAATAGGATCTTTCCGTCAAGGCCAACATTTCTCGCCCATGCCGAGATCAGCCTGGTGGTGAGCTGCTCTCTCGAACCGCTGCAGTCCAAGTGCTGTCGGTAGCCCCGCGATGCTGTTTGGGCGGGGATTCCCGATTTTGACCCGGTAACACCGGAGGAACAAAGACATATTTGCAATTCAGGACAGCGAGTGTCTCGGGGGGGGGGAGGGGGAGAACTTGCGAATGGTGGTGTTCCCGTGGATCTGCTGCCGTCATCCTTCGAGGCTGCGTTGGCCATGGGTTTGCAAGGTGCTGCCTGAGGAATTCTGGTGAATCTTGTAGATGCCGGGGGAATGAATGACCCTGCCGGGGGAATGAATGACCCTGCCGCCGCCGCTGTCCCCGATCACCGGGAGAAACCTCTCTGCAGTCGACCTGACGTGCGGTGGCTCCGGCCCGTGCCATCTGATTGGTCGTCAGCGCGACCTACGCGGCTACGTAACAGATGGAGAGAAAAGCACGGGGAAAGCACAGCGACTGCTGCAGAGTGATCTTCCGGTCTGGTTGGATATCTTGGAAGGAAGGTAGACGGTAAGGGAATAAAGGAACTTTGAATATCATCAAACTGATGGAAAGGATAGTCGGCAAATATGACCTCCACCGTTGGAGTATTAATGTGCTATCGCTTCTCGGCCTTTTGGCTTGGAATATGTGTAGTTTCTGTTCTTATCAGTTTAATCGCTGATATCTCCCGAAGGTGGGAGTGTTTGTATTAAATGGATTTTTGGAGCAGGGAGATGGCTTAAGGGCTTGCTCTGTCCTCTCCATGTATCAGCCTGGTATTGCAGTGTTTCCAGGAATGGTGCACCCAACGCTTACCCAAGTTCAAAAGCAGGTGAATGCAATGTGAATCTCTTGCCTTTGCTAGTTTGCCGTGTTGATGGCAGTCAGTGATTGTTGCATCTATTGTCTTTTCAGTTGCAGGAAACTATCGTCTTTTGTTACGGGTTTTCTGTCTTATGAACCTGCTCTGCAGTTACCTGATGAAGGTGCAGCACGCAGAAAGCCAGGACAGGGGTAACCCCAACGTGCTACAGGGAACATTCTGGAACCAGGGGCCTGCCAGGAAGGTAACTTGCCAATTTAAATGAATGGATTTGCCCTTGTCTGCCGTTTTGGGCTTCTGCGGTCGTTCTTGGAACGTATCCCACCGATGGTACGGCGGTGGCGGGGGGTGGGGTGACTGCTGTAATTTCAAAGAACCCCGTTGGCCTGAAACCTGGTGTTGTGGGATTTTTAACACAGTCAAATCAGGTTGTGGGATCCCATGACTCAGCCAATGTCAAATGGCTATCAGATCAGCCCCCACAGCCCCTTCCCAACCCCCCCGCCTCCCCCCCCACCCCCGAGGCAACAAATTTATCCTAATATTTTCTTGAACAAGAAAGAAATGTCTTTGGTCTGTTTCCTGAATAGAGTGAAACCCCCATCTCTGTTTGTTTCTTCGCAAACTACTGTACGGAAGCGACCTGCTTTAGTAGCTACGTCTGTACGTAAAGATTATTCACGCAGACGATCGCCCAAGGCTGGAACTGGCTTCAGCTCCCTGGTGCCACCAGGCAGCCGTACTAACCACTGATCCACTGTGCCACCCGTACGATTTGGAACGATTTGTCATCATTTGCGGTGCAAGTAGCGAAACAGTTGTCAGTTTGTCAACTGGGTCGGATTATAATGTTGTCAGCGATCTGCAGCAATGTGAACGGAGATGTCGAATCGAGCTGCTGGTGGTGATGAGGCGCGCTTGCAGCGTGACATGTTTACACGGGGAGATCAGCTCCCTCCCCATTCTCCAGAGAGTCGGATACAAGTAGAGAGGATATTGAGAGTGGACGATAAAGAAAGGGTGCACGGACGTAATTCGCTTTTCGCAACTTTTCGGATTGATGCGGAATGCCGAGGAGCGAATCCTGTACGTGAGGGAAACGATGATTGGCATTTATGGGCAAGCTACACCAACACAAGGGGAGGCAATGAATAGGATCTTTCCGTCAAGGCCAACATTTCTCGCCCATGCCGAGATCAGCCTGGTGGTGAGCTGCTCTCTCGAACCGCTGCAGTCCAAGTGCTGTCGGTAGCCCCGCGATGCTGTTTGGGCGGGGATTCCCGATTTTGACCCGGTAACACCGGAGGAACAAAGACATATTTGCAATTCAGGACAGCGAGTGTCTCGGGGGGGGGGGAGGGTGGAGAACTTGCGAATGGTGGTGTTCCCGTGGATCTGCTGCCGTCATCCTTCGAGGCTGCGTTGGCCATGGGTTTGCAAGGTGCTGCCTGAGGAATTCTGGTGAATCTTGTAGATGCCGGGGGAATGAATGACCCTGCCGGGGGAATGAATGACCCTGCCGCCGCCGCTGTCCCCGATCACCGGGAGAAACCTCTCTGCAGTCGACCTGACGTGCGGTGGCTCCGGCCCGTGCCATCTGATTGGTCGTCAGCGCGACCTACGCGGCTACGTAACAGATGGAGAGAAAAGCACGGGGAAAGCACAGCGACTGCTGCAGAGTGATCTTCCGGTCTGGTTGGATATCTTGGAAGGAAGGTAGACGGTAAGGGAATAAAGGAACTTTGAATATCATCAAACTGATGGAAAGGATAGTCGGCAAATATGACCTCCACCGTTGGAGTATTAATGTGCTATCGCTTCTCGGCCTTTTGGCTTGGAATATGTGTAGTTTCTGTTCTTATCAGTTTAATCGCTGATATCTCCCGAAGGTGGGAGTGTTTGTATTAAATGGATTTTTGGAGCAGGGAGATGGCTTAAGGGCTTGCTCTGTCCTCTCCATGTATCAGCCTGGTATTGCAGTGTTTCCAGGAATGGTGCACCCAACGCTTACCCAAGTTCAAAAGCAGGTGAATGCAATGTGAATCTCTTGCCTTTGCTAGTTTGCCGTGTTGATGGCAGTCAGTGATTGTTGCATCTATTGTCTTTTCAGTTGCAGGAAACTATCGTCTTTTGTTACGGGTTTTCTGTCTTATGAACCTGCTCTGCAGTTACCTGATGAAGGTGCAGCACGCAGAAAGCCAGGACAGGGGTAACCCCAACGTGCTACAGGGAACATTCTGGAACCAGGGGCCTGCCAGGAAGGTAACTTGCCAATTTAAATGAATGGATTTGCCCTTGTCTGCCGTTTTGGGCTTCTGCGGTCGTTCTTGGAACGTATCCCACCGATGGTACGGCGGTGGCGGGGGGTGGGGTGACTGCTGTAATTTCAAAGAACCCCGTTGGGCTGAAACCTGGTGTTGTGGGATTTTTAACACAGTCAAATCAGGTTGTGGGATCCCATGACTCAGCCAATGTCAAATGGCTATCAGATCAGCCCCCACAGCCCCTTCCCAACCCCCCCGCCTCCCCCCCCACCCCCGAGGCAACAAATTTATCCTAATATTTTCTTGAACAAGAAAGAAATGTCTTTAGTCTGTTTCCTGAATAGAGTGAAACCCCCATCTCTGTTTGTTTCTTCGCAAACTACTGTACGGAAGCGACCTGCTTTAGTAGCTACGTCTGTACGTAAAGATTATTCACGCAGACGATCGCCCAAGGCTGGAACTGGCTTCAGCTCCCTGGTGCCACCAGGCAGCCGTACTAACCACTGATCCACTGTGCCACCCGTACGATTTGGAACGATTTGTCATCATTTGCGGTGCAAGTAGCGAAACAGTTGTCAGTTTGTCAACTGGGTCGGATTATAATGTTGTCAGCGATCTGCAGCAATGTGAACGGAGATGTCGAATCAAGCTGCTGGTGGTGATGAGGCGCGCTTGCAGCGTGACATGTTTACACGGGTAGATCAGCTCCCTCCCCATTCTCCAGAGAGTCGGATACAAGTAGAGAGGATATTGAGAGTGGACGATAAAGAAAGGGTGCACGGACGTAATTCGCTTTTCGCAACTTTTCGGATTGATGCGGAATGCCAAGGAGCGAATCCTGTACGTGAGGGAAACGATGATTGGCATTTATGGGCAAGCTACACCAACACAAGGGGAGGCAATGAATAGGATCTTTCCGTCAAGGCCAACATTTCTCGCCCATGCCGAGATCAGCCTGGTGGTGAGCTGCTCTCTCGAACCGCTGCAGTCCAAGTGCTGTCGGTAGCCCCGCGATGCTGTTTGGGCGGGGATTCCCGATTTTGACCCGGTAACACCGGAGGAACAAAGACATATTTGCAATTCAGGACAGCGAGTGTCTCGGGGGGTGGGGAGGGGGGAGAACTTGCGAATGGTGGTGTTCCCGTGGATCTGCTGCCGTCATCCTTCGAGGCTGCGTTGGCCATGGGTTTGCAAGGTGCTGCCTGAGGAATTCTGGTGAATCTTGTAGATGCCGGGGGAATGAATGACCCTGCCGCCGCCGCTGTCCCCGATCACCGGGAGAAACCTCTCTGCAGTCGACCTGACGTGCGGTGGCTCCGGCCCGTGCCATCTGATTGGTCGTCAGCGCGACCTACGCGGCTACGTAACAGATGGAGAGAAAAGCACGGGGAAAGCACAGCGACTGCTGCAGAGTGATCTTCCGGTCTGGTTGGATATCTTGGAAGGAAGGTAGACGGTAAGGGAATAAAGGAACTTTGAATATCATCAAACTGATGGAAAGGATAGTCGGCAAATATGACCTCCACCGTTGGAGTATTGATGTGCTATCGCTTCTCGGCCTTTTGGCTAAGATCAAGTGTCTGTTCTTATCAGGACAGGTGTCGAGTTGCGAGTCATCAGAGCTAGTGGAGAGACCATCGCTGGATCGTGATTGGACGTTGGAGGATCGTTTGGTTGTGCTGACCTGCTATTGGTGGATCTTCATGCTGGCTTCGGCCTAACGCCAATTCAGGGACCAGCCAATCTTGGAGCCATGGCCTCAGCAGCCATTCGCAGCCCTGGCCAGGGCATTCGCAACACAGTCAGGGTGACTGTGAAGAAGGTGGAGGAGCACACACCGGTCGATCGGACGGTGTTTGTGAAGAAGGTCTTGCTGGAGTGCTGTGGGTTTGCAGCAGCGGATGTGTACTGCCTGCAGGATTTCCCTGGGGCAGGCTACTTCGACGTGACCTTCAGGAGCGTGAAGCATTGTGAGCAGCTCCTGAAGGTCTTCAAGGAGAAGGAAGGGGAACCTCTGTTCTCCATCTTGTCGGCGGTCCCGTTGTGTGTGCTTCCTGCGCAGAGAAGTCGGGTTGTTACAATCCAAATGTACAACCCCTACGTCCCAGCGGCAGATGTTCTCACCTTCTTGAAGAGGTATGTCCAGGTTGAAGGAGAAAGCACTGATGTCGTTGATCCTTTCGGGATCTGGACAAGTAAAAGACAGGTCAAGGTAACCCTGAGGGTCGATGGCAGCGGGAACATCCTCCACCCACCCTCCAGCTTCGCAATTGGAGGGAGCAGAGGCTACCTGACGTACGCAGGGCAGCCGAAGGTGTGCCGAACCTGCGGGAGGTCAGGCCACATGGCGGCCGACTGCAAGGTGACCGTATGCCGAAATTGCAAGCAGGAAGGCCACCTGACCAAGGATTGTAAGGAGGCCAAGAACTGTAACCTGTGCGGAGAGGCGGGCCACATGTACAAGGCCTGCCCAAGACGAGGAGCCGCTACCTACGCACAGATGGCCGGAGGTAGCAACACGAATACGAGCCGCGGACCAACAAAGGCGAGGAAGGCAAATGAAAATAGCGTGGAAACGGTGCCTGGAGGCACCCAGAAGGAAGAGCAGGCAGTAGCGGAGCAGACGGCAGACAGCGGGGAGGTGCAGCAGCCGATCCAAGCTCCGTCAATGCAGTCAGAGGAAATGGAAGAGGAGGAATCAAAGGATGCAGAGGACTGGATCACAGTAAAAAACAGGAAGAGGAAACCTCTTGGGGGCCCCAAAGCCACCCAGCGAAGGGGAAAGCGACACCTACAAGGCGAAGACGCATGCAGCTCTTCCGATGGTGAGGATGGGCGCAAGAAGGGTCGTCATCAGAGGAAGAGGCAGAGCGTTGTGAGGAGAAAGGAGGGCAGCACCGCCCAGGAAGGAAAGGACGATCCCTCTGAGGGGACGGGTAATGGCCTCCCCCTACCCGGTGAGAACCAGGAGGTACTCACCGGCCCACAGCTCCAGGTATCTGGGAGCAGCGGTCCTATGACAGCCCTGCTGTCAGACGGAGAACTGGTCAGTGCGGACCACGGGCCCGACACGAAGACAACAGAGTGGGGTAATGGCTCCAGCGCGGAGCTGGACAGTTACCTCAGCCCTGCGAAGGTCCAACAGTTTGCCGCCACCACAGGGATGCACGCAGCTACCCCAGAAGGGCAGGACCAGCAGCAAACGGACACCGGTAAACCTGTAAACTGTTAAAATGGGGTTGAAAATTGCTAGCATCAACGTGCGTAGCATCAAATCGGCTACGCGATGCGTTTCAACACTGGCCTCCCTGGCCAGCGTCAAAGCCGACGTCCTGTTTCTGCAGGAGTGCGGGATACCCCACCTCAGCAGTTACAGGAGGTGGTCGAGCTTGTGGGCCCATGGGCCGTCAGTGTGGTCGGGGGGCAACGATAACCGCTCCTCAGGCCTAGGGATCCTTTTGCGGGGAGGTAACTTCACTATCTCCGAGGTTAAGGAGGTGGTGGGCGGGCGCCTCCTCGTCGTGGATGTTAAATACAGAAACGCTCCCGTAAGACTAATCAACGTGTACGCCCCAGCGGATAAGAGTGAACGGTTGGCCGTCCTGCAACAGCTTCCACTGCTGCTGGCTACGTCCAGGCCGGTCATTCTGGCCGGAGACTTCAACTGCATCATTGATGCAGATGGACGATCCGGCGGGGGGGACAGTAAACTGGACGCTACGTCCAGAGCCCTGATGGAAACGGTCAAAGATGCCAAGCTGCACGACGTCTTCAGCACCCCTGCAGATGGAGCGCAGCGTAGATACACATGGTCACGGGCAGACGGGTCTATCCGCTCAAGGATAGATTACCTGTTTGTGTCCCGAACGTTCTCGGTCAGAACCACCGACGTCAAGCCGGTGTTCTTCTCTGACCACTGCCTCCTACTGGCCGACTGTCACCTACAGGACGAGCAGCGGACGGGCAAGGGAACGTGGAAACTGAACACTAAGCTGTTGACCCCGGGAAACATCAAGGAGCTCAAGAGGGATTACGCAGGTTGGAGAACCGCGAAGTGTCTCTTTGAGTCTCCAGCAGACTGGTGGGAAACAGTAAAAGGGAACATCAAGAGATTCTTCATCCTCAAAGGTGTTCAGGAGGCGAGAGAGAGGCGGGGAAAACTGTCCCAGCTCCAGGAAAGTATGCAGAACCTGCTCCTGCTGCAGACGTTGGGGGTCGATGTCACGGAGGACCTCAAGGAGGTGAAGGGCCAGCAAGCCTCGCTCTTTGCCTCGGAGGCCTCCAAGATAATCTTCCGGTCCAGGGTCCGCTCGGTAGAGCAGGACGAGACGTGCTCACGTTTCTTCTTCCAGAAGGTGCACAAAGAGAGCTCCGTGCTCAGCAGCCTGAAGGAAGAAGATGGCTCGGTAACGTCATCTCAGGCTGACGTCATGAGGATCAGTAAATCCTTCTATGCCAGCCTGTATGACGCGAAGCCAACCGACAGCACGGCCTCACAGTCGTTCCTGTCCTCTATCACGGAGGTCCTAGAGGACGGAACGCGAGAGAGGCTGGACCAGCCGCTATCTCTGGATGAGCTGACCAGGGCCCTCGAGTCCTTCGAAAAGAATAAAACTCCCGGAAGCGACGGCTTACCGGTCGAGATCTATTCCGCTCTTTGGGACTTGATTGGCCGGGACCTGCTGGAGGTGTATGTCAGTATGCTTCGGGCAGGTACCATGAGTGAATCCATGAGGAAAGGCATCATCACCCTCATCTATAAGCGGAAGGGGGAGAGGGATGAAATTAGAAATTGGAGACCGATCTCACTGCTAAACACAGACTACAAAATCTTGTCAAAGGTCATCGCAAACCGGGTCAGGTCTGCTCTGGGAACGGTGATCCACCCCGACCAAACCTGTGCTGTACCGGGCAGGAAGATCTCTGAGAGCCTCGCACTCCTCAGGGATACGATCGCCTACGTGCAGGACAGGGGGGTGGACACCTGCCTCATCAGCCTGGACCAGGAGAAAGCCTTTGACAGGATATCGCATACATATATGAGGGATGTCCTCTCCAAAATGGGCTTTGGGGAGGGAATCTGCAATTGGATCAGACTGCTCTACACCAACATTGTCAGTGCAGTCTCAATCAATGGGTGGGAATCAGATAGCTTCCCTGTAAGATCTGGAGTCAGGCAGGGCTGCCCACTCTCTCCTGCCTTGTTTGTATGTTGCATAGAGCCATTTGCCGAATCCATCAGGAAGGATGCGAGCCTGAGAGGGGTGACTATTCCTGGCAGCGGGGGCCTACAGGTTAAGGCCTCCCTGTACATGGATGACGTCGCCGTTTTCTGCTCGGATCCGCTGTCCGTGCACAGACTCCTGTGCATCTGCGACCAGTTCGAGCGGGCCTCGGGGGCCAAGGTAAACCGAGGGAAGAGCGAGGCCATGCTCTTCGGGAACTGGACCGACCAATCCTATATCCCCTTCACCGTCAGGACTGGCCACCTGAAGGTGCTGGGTATTTGGTTCGGGGGTGCTGGGGCGTGCGCCAAGACCTGGGAGGAGCGGATCAGGAAGATGAGACAGAAACTAGGCAGATGGGAGCAACGGTCGCTCTCCATCGCGGGGAAAAACCTGGTCATCAGGTGCGAGGTACTCTCAGTATTGTTGTATGTGGCACAGGCCTGGCCTATCCCCAGAACCTGTGCTGCCGCAGTCACCCGGGCCATCTTCCACTTCATGTGGAGATCAAAGATGGACCGGGTCCGAAGAGACACCATGTACAAAGACCGGTGCAATGGGGGAAAAAACACTCCCAATGCCACCCTCGCCCTGATGGCCACCTTTGTGTGTGGCTGCATCAAGCTGTGCGTGGATCCCCGGTACGCAAACACCAAGTGTCACTACGTACTGAGGTTCTACCTGTCCCCGGTGTTGCGAAGGATGGGCCTGGCCTCGCTGCCGCGGAACGCTCCGAGTAGTTGGACCGTTCCGTACCACCTGTCCTTCGTGGAGAAATTTCTGAAGAAAAACACCTTTGACCACAAGTCCATCAGGAAGTGGTCAGCACGTAGTGTCCTTGAGACCCTTCGGGAAAAGGAGAGGGCGGATCCTGTTGAGTGGTTCCCTGAGCAGACTGTCAAAGCAATTTGGCAGAATGCCTCATCGCCAGAACTTTCTAACAAGCACCAAGACATGGCTTGGCTGGTGGTGAGAAGGGCTCTACCCGTGAGATCGTTTATGCACGCCCGGACTCTCTGCCGCACCGCACGCTGCCCTCGAAGTGGCTGCGGGGGGGACGAGACTGTCACACACCTCCTTCTGGAATGTGCCTATGCAGAGGAAGTCTGGAGAGGAATGCAGTGGTATTTGTCGAGGTTCGTCCCGAGCAGCGCCGTGACACGGGACTCCGTGCTCTACGGCCTGTTCCCCGGGACGCACACCGAGACGAATATCAACTGCGCCTGGAGGATCATCAACTCGGTGAAGGACGCTCTCTGGGTGGTCCGAAACCTGTTGATCTTCCAGCTGAAGGAGTTGACCCCGACTGAGTGTTGCAGACTGGCACATTCCAAGGTCCAAGACTACGTGTTGAGGGACGCGCTGAAGCTTGGGGCAGCTGCCGCCAAGGCGCGGTGGGGAAAGACCACCGTTTAACATCTGCCTGTCTAAAGAAGATCAGGGGGCCCATGCAGTCATTTGGGCTCTGCTGACGCCTCAGCCCAATATAAGGGCATAGGAGTGAGAAATGCACAGACTTGCATATAAAAAGGAAAATTCTAAACTGTGTATGTTAATGTGAACATATGTATGGCATTACCCAATGTACAGTGTATCAAATTATTTATGAATATTTACGAATAAAGTATATTTTGAAATAAAAAAAAAAATTCTGTTCTTATCAGTTTAATCGCTGATATCTCCCGAAGGTGGGAGTGTTTGTATTAAATGGATTTTTGGAGCAGGGAGATGGCTGAAGGGCTTGCTCTGTCCTCTCCATGTATCAGCCTGGTATTGCAGTGTTTCCAGGAATGGTGCACCCAACGCTTACCCAAGTTCAAAAGCAGGTGAATGCAATGTGAATCTCTTGCCTTTGCTAGTTTGCCGTGTTGATGGCAGTCAGTGATTGTTGCATCTATTGTCTTTTCAGTTGCAGGAAACTATCGTCTTTTGTTACGGGTTTTCTGTCTTATGAACCTGCTCTGCAGTTACCTGATGAAGGTGCAGCACGCAGAAAGCCAGGACAGGGGTAACCCCAACGTGCTACAGGGAACATTCTGGAACCAGGGGCCTGCCAGGAAGGTAACTTGCCAATTTAAATGAATGGATTTGCCCTTGTCTGCCGTTTTGGGCTTCTGCGGTCGTTCTTGGAACGTATCCCACCGATGGTACGGCGGTGGCGGGGGGTGGGGTGACTGCTGTAATTTCAAAGAACCCCGTTGGGCTGAAACCTGGTGTTGTGGGATTTTTAACACAGTCAAATCAGGTTGTGGGATCCCATGACTCAGCCAATGTCAAATGGCTATCAGATCAGCCCCCACAGCCCCTTCCCAACCCCCCCGCCTCCCCCCCCACCCCCGAGGCAACAAATTTATCCTAATATTTTCTTGAACAAGAAAGAAATGTCTTTGGTCTGTTTCCTGAATAGAGTGAAACCCCCAACTCTGTTTGTTTCTTCGCAAACTACTGTACGGAAGCGACCTGCTTTAGTAGCTACGTCTGTACGTAAAGATTATTCACGCAGACGATCGCCCAAGGCTGGAACTGGCTTCAGCTCCCTGGTGCCACCAGGCAGCCGTACTAACCACTGATCCACTGTGCCACCCGTACGATTTGGAACGATTTGTCATCATTTGCGGTGCAAGTAGCGAAACAGTTGTCAGTTTGTCAACTGGGTCGGATTATAATGTTGTCAGCGATCTGCAGCAATGTGAACGGAGATGTCGAATCGAGCTGCTGGTGGTGATGAGGCGCGCTTGCAGCGTGACATGTTTACACGGGGAGATCAGCTCCCTCCCCATTCTCCAGAGAGTCGGATACAAGTAGAGAGGATATTGAGAGTGGACGATAAAGAAAGGGTGCACGGACGTAATTCGCTTTTCGCAACTTTTCGGATTGATGCGGAATGCCGAGGAGCAAATCCTGTACGTGAGGGAAACGATGATTGGCATTTATGGGCAAGCTACACCAACACAAGGGGAGGCAATGAATAGGATCTTTCCGTCAAGGCCAACATTTCTCACCCATGCCGAGATCAGCCTGGTGGTGAGCTGCTCTCTCGAACCGCTGCAGTCCAAGTGCTGTCGGTAGCCCCGCGATGCTGTTTGGGCGGGGATTCCCGATTTTGACCCGGTAACACCGGAGGAACAAAGACATATTTGCAATTCAGGACAGCGAGTGTCTCGGAGGGGGGGGAGAACTTGCGAATGGTGGTGTTCCCGTGGATCTGCTGCCGTCATCCTTCGAGGCTGCGTTGGCCATGGGTTTGCAAGGTGCTGCCTGAGGAATTCTGGTGAATCTTGTAGATGCCGGGGGAATGAATGACCCTGCCGGGGGAATGAATGACCCTGCCGCCGCCGCTGTCCCCGATCACCGGGAGAAACCTCTCTGCAGTCGACCTGACGTGCGGTGGCTCCGGCCCGTGCCATCTGATTGGTCGTCAGCGCGACCTACGCGGCTACGTAACAGATGGAGAGAAAAGCACGGGGAAAGCACAGCGACTGCTGCAGAGTGATCTTCCGGTCTGGTTGGATATCTTGGAAGGAAGGTAGACGGTAAGGGAATAAAGGAACTTTGAATATCATCAAACTGATGGAAAGGATAGTCGGCAAATATGACCTCCACCGTTGGAGTATTGATGTGCTATCGCTTCTCGGCCTTTTGGCTAAGATCAAGTGTCTGTTCTTATCAGGACAGGTGTCGAGTTGCGAGTCATCAGAGCTAGTGGAGAGACCATCGCTGGATCGTGATTGGACGTTGGAGGATCGTTTGGTTGTGCTGACCTGCTATTGGTGGATCTTCATGCTGGCTTCGGCCTAACGCCAATTCAGGGACCAGCCAATCTTGGAGCCATGGCCTCAGCAGCCATTCGCAGCCCTGGCCAGGGCATTCGCAACACAGTCAGGGTGACTGTGAAGAAGGTGGAGGAGCACACACCGGTCGATCGGACGGTGTTTGTGAAGAAGGTCTTGCTGGAGTGCTGTGGGTTTGCAGCAGCGGATGTGTACTGCCTGCAGGATTTCCCTGGGGCAGGCTACTTCGACGTGACCTTCAGGAGCGTGAAGCATTGTGAGCAGCTCCTGAAGGTCTTCAAGGAGAAGGAAGGGGAACCTCTGTTCTCCATCTTGTCGGCGGTCCCGTTGTGTGTGCTTCCTGCGCAGAGAAGTCGGGTTGTTACAATCCAAATGTACAACCCCTACGTCCCAGCGGCAGATGTTCTCACCTTCTTGAAGAGGTATGTCCAGGTTGAAGGAGAAAGCACTGATGTCGTTGATCCTTTCGGGATCTGGACAAGTAAAAGACAGGTCAAGGTAACCCTGAGGGTCGATGGCAGCGGGAACATCCTCCACCCACCCTCCAGCTTCGCAATTGGAGGGAGCAGAGGCTACCTGACGTACGCAGGGCAGCCGAAGGTGTGCCGAACCTGCGGGAGGTCAGGCCACATGGCGGCCGACTGCAAGGTGACCGTATGCCGAAATTGCAAGCAGGAAGGCCACCTGACCAAGGATTGTAAGGAGGCCAAGAACTGTAACCTGTGCGGAGAGGCGGGCCACATGTACAAGGCCTGCCCAAGACGAGGAGCCGCTACCTACGCACAGATGGCCGGAGGTAGCAACACGAATACGAGCCGCGGACCAACAAAGGCGAGGAAGGCAAATGAAAATAGCGTGGAAACGGTGCCTGGAGGCACCCAGAAGGAAGAGCAGGCAGTAGCGGAGCAGACGGCAGACAGCGGGGAGGTGCAGCAGCCGATCCAAGCTCCGTCAATGCAGTCAGAGGAAATGGAAGAGGAGGAATCAAAGGATGCAGAGGACTGGATCACAGTAAAAAACAGGAAGAGGAAACCTCTTGGGGGCCCCAAAGCCACCCAGCGAAGGGGAAAGCGACACCTACAAGGCGAAGACGCATGCAGCTCTTCCGATGGTGAGGATGGGCGCAAGAAGGGTCGTCATCAGAGGAAGAGGCAGAGCGTTGTGAGGAGAAAGGAGGGCAGCACCGCCCAGGAAGGAAAGGACGATCCCTCTGAGGGGACGGGTAATGGCCTCCCCCTACCCGGTGAGAACCAGGAGGTACTCACCGGCCCACAGCTCCAGGTATCTGGGAGCAGCGGTCCTATGACAGCCCTGCTGTCAGACGGAGAACTGGTCAGTGCGGACCACGGGCCCGACACGAAGACAACAGAGTGGGGTAATGGCTCCAGCGCGGAGCTGGACAGTTACCTCAGCCCTGCGAAGGTCCAACAGTTTGCCGCCACCACAGGGATGCACGCAGCTACCCCAGAAGGGCAGGACCAGCAGCAAACGGACACCGGTAAACCTGTAAACTGTTAAAATGGGGTTGAAAATTGCTAGCATCAACGTGCGTAGCATCAAATCGGCTACGCGATGCGTTTCAACACTGGCCTCCCTGGCCAGCGTCAAAGCCGACGTCCTGTTTCTGCAGGAGTGCGGGATACCCCACCTCAGCAGTTACAGGAGGTGGTCGAGCTTGTGGGCCCATGGGCCGTCAGTGTGGTCGGGGGGCAACGATAACCGCTCCTCAGGCCTAGGGATCCTTTTGCGGGGAGGTAACTTCACTATCTCCGAGGTTAAGGAGGTGGTGGGCGGGCGCCTCCTCGTCGTGGATGTTAAATACAGAAACGCTCCCGTAAGACTAATCAACGTGTACGCCCCAGCGGATAAGAGTGAACGGTTGGCCGTCCTGCAACAGCTTCCACTGCTGCTGGCTACGTCCAGGCCGGTCATTCTGGCCGGAGACTTCAACTGCATCATTGATGCAGATGGACGATCCGGCGGGGGGGACAGTAAACTGGACGCTACGTCCAGAGCCCTGATGGAAACGGTCAAAGATGCCAAGCTGCACGACGTCTTCAGCACCCCTGCAGATGGAGCGCAGCGTAGATACACATGGTCACGGGCAGACGGGTCTATCCGCTCAAGGATAGATTACCTGTTTGTGTCCCGAACGTTCTCGGTCAGAACCACCGACGTCAAGCCGGTGTTCTTCTCTGACCACTGCCTCCTACTGGCCGACTGTCACCTACAGGACGAGCAGCGGACGGGCAAGGGAACGTGGAAACTGAACACTAAGCTGTTGACCCCGGGAAACATCAAGGAGCTCAAGAGGGATTACGCAGGTTGGAGAACCGCGAAGTGTCTCTTTGAGTCTCCAGCAGACTGGTGGGAAACAGTAAAAGGGAACATCAAGAGATTCTTCATCCTCAAAGGTGTTCAGGAGGCGAGAGAGAGGCGGGGAAAACTGTCCCAGCTCCAGGAAAGTATGCAGAACCTGCTCCTGCTGCAGACGTTGGGGGTCGATGTCACGGAGGACCTCAAGGAGGTGAAGGGCCAGCAAGCCTCGCTCTTTGCCTCGGAGGCCTCCAAGATAATCTTCCGGTCCAGGGTCCGCTCGGTAGAGCAGGACGAGACGTGCTCACGTTTCTTCTTCCAGAAGGTGCACAAAGAGAGCTCCGTGCTCAGCAGCCTGAAGGAAGAAGATGGCTCGGTAACGTCATCTCAGGCTGACGTCATGAGGATCAGTAAATCCTTCTATGCCAGCCTGTATGACGCGAAGCCAACCGACAGCACGGCCTCACAGTCGTTCCTGTCCTCTATCACGGAGGTCCTAGAGGACGGAACGCGAGAGAGGCTGGACCAGCCGCTATCTCTGGATGAGCTGACCAGGGCCCTCGAGTCCTTCGAAAAGAATAAAACTCCCGGAAGCGACGGCTTACCGGTCGAGATCTATTCCGCTCTTTGGGACTTGATTGGCCGGGACCTGCTGGAGGTGTATGTCAGTATGCTTCGGGCAGGTACCATGAGTGAATCCATGAGGAAAGGCATCATCACCCTCATCTATAAGCGGAAGGGGGAGAGGGATGAAATTAGAAATTGGAGACCGATCTCACTGCTAAACACAGACTACAAAATCTTGTCAAAGGTCATCGCAAACCGGGTCAGGTCTGCTCTGGGAACGGTGATCCACCCCGACCAAACCTGTGCTGTACCGGGCAGGAAGATCTCTGAGAGCCTCGCACTCCTCAGGGATACGATCGCCTACGTGCAGGACAGGGGGGTGGACACCTGCCTCATCAGCCTGGACCAGGAGAAAGCCTTTGACAGGATATCGCATACATATATGAGGGATGTCCTCTCCAAAATGGGCTTTGGGGAGGGAATCTGCAATTGGATCAGACTGCTCTACACCAACATTGTCAGTGCAGTCTCAATCAATGGGTGGGAATCAGATAGCTTCCCTGTAAGATCTGGAGTCAGGCAGGGCTGCCCACTCTCTCCTGCCTTGTTTGTATGTTGCATAGAGCCATTTGCCGAATCCATCAGGAAGGATGCGAGCCTGAGAGGGGTGACTATTCCTGGCAGCGGGGGCCTACAGGTTAAGGCCTCCCTGTACATGGATGACGTCGCCGTTTTCTGCTCGGATCCGCTGTCCGTGCACAGACTCCTGTGCATCTGCGACCAGTTCGAGCGGGCCTCGGGGGCCAAGGTAAACCGAGGGAAGAGCGAGGCCATGCTCTTCGGGAACTGGACCGACCAATCCTATATCCCCTTCACCGTCAGGACTGGCCACCTGAAGGTGCTGGGTATTTGGTTCGGGGGTGCTGGGGCGTGCGCCAAGACCTGGGAGGAGCGGATCAGGAAGATGAGACAGAAACTAGGCAGATGGGAGCAACGGTCGCTCTCCATCGCGGGGAAAAACCTGGTCATCAGGTGCGAGGTACTCTCAGTATTGTTGTATGTGGCACAGGCCTGGCCTATCCCCAGAACCTGTGCTGCCGCAGTCACCCGGGCCATCTTCCACTTCATGTGGAGATCAAAGATGGACCGGGTCCGAAGAGACACCATGTACAAAGACCGGTGCAATGGGGGAAAAAACACTCCCAATGCCACCCTCGCCCTGATGGCCACCTTTGTGTGTGGCTGCATCAAGCTGTGCGTGGATCCCCGGTACGCAAACACCAAGTGTCACTACGTACTGAGGTTCTACCTGTCCCCGGTGTTGCGAAGGATGGGCCTGGCCTCGCTGCCGCGGAACGCTCCGAGTAGTTGGACCGTTCCGTACCACCTGTCCTTCGTGGAGAAATTTCTGAAGAAAAACACCTTTGACCACAAGTCCATCAGGAAGTGGTCAGCACGTAGTGTCCTTGAGACCCTTCGGGAAAAGGAGAGGGCGGATCCTGTTGAGTGGTTCCCTGAGCAGACTGTCAAAGCAATTTGGCAGAATGCCTCATCGCCAGAACTTTCTAACAAGCACCAAGACATGGCTTGGCTGGTGGTGAGAAGGGCTCTACCCGTGAGATCGTTTATGCACGCCCGGACTCTCTGCCGCACCGCACGCTGCCCTCGAAGTGGCTGCGGGGGGGACGAGACTGTCACACACCTCCTTCTGGAATGTGCCTATGCAGAGGAAGTCTGGAGAGGAATGCAGTGGTATTTGTCGAGGTTCGTCCCGAGCAGCGCCGTGACACGGGACTCCGTGCTCTACGGCCTGTTCCCCGGGACGCACACCGAGACGAATATCAACTGCGCCTGGAGGATCATCAACTCGGTGAAGGACGCTCTCTGGGTGGTCCGAAACCTGTTGATCTTCCAGCTGAAGGAGTTGACCCCGACTGAGTGTTGCAGACTGGCACATTCCAAGGTCCAAGACTACGTGTTGAGGGACGCGCTGAAGCTTGGGGCAGCTGCCGCCAAGGCGCGGTGGGGAAAGACCACCGTTTAACATCTGCCTGTCTAAAGAAGATCAGGGGGCCCATGCAGTCATTTGGGCTCTGCTGACGCCTCAGCCCAATATAAGGGCATAGGAGTGAGAAATGCACAGACTTGCATATAAAAAGGAAAATTCTAAACTGTGTATGTTAATGTGAACATATGTATGGCATTACCCAATGTACAGTGTATCAAATTATTTATGAATATTTACGAATAAAGTATATTTTGAAATAAAAAAAAAAAAATTCTGTTCTTATCAGTTTAATCGCTGATATCTCCCGAAGGTGGGAGTGTTTGTATTAAATGGATTTTTGGAGCAGGGAGATGGCTTAAGGGCTTGCTCTGTCCTCTCCATGTATCAGCCTGGTATTGCAGTGTTTCCAGGAATGGTGCACCCAACGCTTACCCAAGTTCAAAAGCAGGTGAATGCAATGTGAATCTCTTGCCTTTGCTAGTTTGCCATGTTGATGGCAGTCAGTGATTGTTGCATCTATTGTCTTTTCAGTTGCAGGAAACTATCGTCTTTTGTTACGGGTTTTCTGTCTTATGAACCTGCTCTGCAGTTACCTGATGAAGGTGCAGCACGCAGAAAGCCAGGACAGGGGTAACCCCAACGTGCTACAGGGAACATTCTGGAACCAGGGGCCTGCCAGGAAGGTAACTTGCCAATTTAAATGAATGGATTTGCCCTTGTCTGCCGTTTTGGGCTTCTGCGGTCGTTCTTGGAACGTATCCCACCGATGGTACGGCGGTGGCGGGGGGTGGGGTGACTGCTGTAATTTCAAAGAACCCCGTTGGGCTGAAACCTGGTGTTGTGGGATTTTTAACACAGTCAAATCAGGTTGTGGGATCCCATGACTCAGCCAATGTCAAATGGCTATCAGATCAGCCCCCACAGCCCCTTCCCAACCCCCCCGCCTCCCCCCCCACCCCCGAGGCAACAAATTTATCCTAATATTTTCTTGAACAAGAAAGAAATGTCTTTGGTCTGTTTCCTGAATAGAGTGAAACCCCCATCTCTGTTTGTTTCTTCGCAAACTACTGTACGGAAGCGACCTGCTTTAGTAGCTACGTCTGTACGTAAAGATTATTCACGCAGACGATCGCCCAAGGCTGGAACTGGCTTCAGCTCCCTGGTGCCACCAGGCAGCCGTACTAACCACTGATCCACTGTGCCACCCGTACGATTTGGAACGATTTGTCATCATTTGCGGTGCAAGTAGCGAAACAGTTGTCAGTTTGTCAACTGGGTCGGATTATAATGTTGTCAGCGATCTGCAGCAATGTGAACGGAGATGTCGAATCGAGCTGCTGGTGGTGATGAGGCGCGCTTGCAGCGTGACATGTTTACACGGGGAGATCAGCTCCCTCCCCATTCTCCAGAGAGTCAGATACAAGTAGAGAGGATATTGAGAGTGGACGATAAAGAAAGGGTGCACGGACGTAATTCGCTTTTCGCAACTTTTCGGATTGATGCGGAATGCCGAGGAGCAAATCCTGTACGTGAGGGAAACGATGATTGGCATTTATGGGCAAGCTACACCAACACAAGGGGAGGCAATGAATAGGATCTTTCCGTCAAGGCCAACATTTCTCACCCATGCCGAGATCAGCCTGGTGGTGAGCTGCTCTCTCGAACCGCTGCAGTCCAAGTGCTGTCGGTAGCCCCGCGATGCTGTTTGGGCGGGGATTCCCGATTTTGACCCGGTAACACCGGAGGAACAAAGACATATTTGCAATTCAGGACAGCGAGTGTCTCGGAGGGGGGGGAGAACTTGCGAATGGTGGTGTTCCCGTGGATCTGCTGCCGTCATCCTTCGAGGCTGCGTTGGCCATGGGTTTGCAAGGTGCTGCCTGAGGAATTCTGGTGAATCTTGTAGATGCCGGGGGAATGAATGACCCTGCCGGGGGAATGAATGACCCTGCCGCCGCCGCTGTCCCCGATCACCGGGAGAAACCTCTCTGCAGTCGACCTGACGTGCGGTGGCTCCGGCCCGTGCCATCTGATTGGTCGTCAGCGCGACCTACGCGGCTACGTAACAGATGGAGAGAAAAGCACGGGGAAAGCACAGCGACTGCTGCAGAGTGATCTTCCGGTCTGGTTGGATATCTTGGAAGGAAGGTAGACGGTAAGGGAATAAAGGAACTTTGAATATCATCAAACTGATGGAAAGGATAGTCGGCAAATATGACCTCCACCGTTGGAGTATTGATGTGCTATCGCTTCTCGGCCTTTTGGCTTGGAATATGTGTAGTTTCTGTTCTTATCAGTTTAATCGCTGATATCTCCCGAAGGTGGGAGTGTTTGTATTAAATGGATTTTTGGAGCAGGGAGATGGCTTAAGGGCTTGCTCTGTCCTCTCCATGTATCAGCCTGGTATTGCAGTGTTTCCAGGAATGGTGCACCCAACGCTTACCCAAGTTCAAAAGCAGGTGAATGCAATGTGAATCTCTTGCCTTTGCTAGTTTGCCGTGTTGATGGCAGTCAGTGATTGTTGCATCTATTGTCTTTTCAGTTGCAGGAAACTATCGTCTTTTGTTACGGGTTTTCTGTCTTATGAACCTGCTCTGCAGTTACCTGATGAAGGTGCAGCACGCAGAAAGCCAGGACAGGGGTAACCCCAACGTGCTACAGGGAACATTCTGGAACCAGGGGCCTGCCAGGAAGGTAACTTGCCAATTTAAATGAATGGATTTGCCCTTGTCTGCCGTTTTGGGCTTCTGCGGTCGTTCTTGGAACGTATCCCACCGATGGTACGGCGGTGGCGGGGGGTGGGGTGACTGCTGTAATTTCAAAGAACCCCGTTGGGCTGAAACCTGGTGTTGTGGGATTTTTAACACAGTCAAATCAGGTTGTGGGATCCCATGACTCAGCCAATGTCAAATGGCTATCAGATCAGCCCCCACAGCCCCTTCCCAACCCCCCCGCCTCCCCCCCCACCCCCGAGGCAACAAATTTATCCTAATATTTTCTTGAACAAGAAAGAAATGTCTTTGGTCTGTTTCCTGAATAGAGTGAAACCCCCAACTCTGTTTGTTTCTTCGCAAACTACTGTACGGAAGCG
Source organism: Hemiscyllium ocellatum (assembly GCF_020745735.1). Classification (NCBI taxonomy): domain Eukaryota; kingdom Metazoa; phylum Chordata; class Chondrichthyes; order Orectolobiformes; family Hemiscylliidae; genus Hemiscyllium; species Hemiscyllium ocellatum. Next base: position 38,049 of record NW_026867917.1, read on the forward strand.
ACCTGCTTTAGTAGCTACGTCTGTACGTAAAGATTATTCACGCAGACGATCGCCCAAGGCTGGAACTGGCTTCAGCTCCCTGGTGCCACCAGGCAGCCGTACTAACCACTGATCCACTGTGCCACCCGTACGATTTGGAACGATTTGTCATCATTTGCGGTGCAAGTAGCGAAACAGTTGTCAGTTTGTCAACTGGGTCGGATTATAATGTTGTCAGCGATCTGCAGCAATGTGAACGGAGATGTCGAATCGAGCTGCTGGTGGTGATGAGGCGCGCTTGCAGCGTGACATGTTTACACGGGGAGATCAGCTCCCTCCCCATTCTCCAGAGAGTCGGATACAAGTAGAGAGGATATTGAGAGTGGACGATAAAGAAAGGGTGCACGGACGTAATTCGCTTTTCACAACTTTTCGGATTGATGCGGAATGCCGAGGAGCAAATCCTGTACGTGAGGGAAACGATGATTGGCATTTATGGGCAAGCTACACCAACACAAGGGGAGGCAATGAATAGGATCTTTCCGTCAAGGCCAACATTTCTCACCCATGCCGAGATCAGCCTGGTGGTGAGCTGCTCTCTCGAACCGCTGCAGTCCAAGTGCTGTCGGTAGCCCCGCGATGCTGTTTGGGCGGGGATTCCCGATTTTGACCCGGTAACACCGGAGGAACAAAGACATATTTGCAATTCAGGACAGCGAGTGTCTCGGAGGGGGGGGAGAACTTGCGAATGGTGGTGTTCCCGTGGATCTGCTGCCGTCATCCTTCGAGGCTGCGTTGGCCATGGGTTTGCAAGGTGCTGCCTGAGGAATTCTGGTGAATCTTGTAGATGCCGGGGGAATGAATGACCCTGCCGGGGGAATGAATGACCCTGCCGCCGCCGCTGTCCCCGATCACCGGGAGAAACCTCTCTGCAGTCGACCTGACGTGCGGTGGCTCCGGCCCGTGCCATCTGATTGGTCGTCAGCGCGACCTACGCGGCTACGTAACAGATGGAGAGAAAAGCACGGGGAAAGCACAGCGACTGCTGCAGAGTGATCTTCCGGTCTGGTTGGATATCTTGGAAGGAAGGTAGACGGTAAGGGAATAAAGGAACTTTGAATATCATCAAACTGATGGAAAGGATAGTCGGCAAATATGACCTCCACCGTTGGAGTATTAATGTGCTATCGCTTCTCGGCCTTTTGGCTTGGAATATGTGTAGTTTCTGTTCTTATCAGTTTAATCGCTGATATCTCCCGAAGGTGGGAGTGTTTGTATTAAATGGATTTTTGGAGCAGGGAGATGGCTTAAGGGCTTGCTCTGTCCTCTCCATGTATCAGCCTGGTATTGCAGTGTTTCCAGGAATGGTGCACCCAACGCTTACCCAAGTTCAAAAGCAGGTGAATGCAATGTGAATCTCTTGCCTTTGCTAGTTTGCCATGTTGATGGCAGTCAGTGATTGTTGCATCTATTGTCTTTTCAGTTGCAGGAAACTATCGTCTTTTGTTACGGGTTTTCTGTCTTATGAACCTGCTCTGCAGTTACCTGATGAAGGTGCAGCACGCAGAAAGCCAGGACAGGGGTAACCCCAACGTGCTACAGGGAACATTCTGGAACCAGGGGCCTGCCAGGAAGGTAACTTGCCAATTTAAATGAATGGATTTGCCCTTGTCTGCCGTTTTGGGCTTCTGCGGTCGTTCTTGGAACGTATCCCACCGATGGTACGGCGGTGGCGGGGGGGTGGGGTGACTGCTGTAATTTCAAAGAACCCCGTTGGGCTGAAACCTGGTGTTGTGGGATTTTTAACACAGTCAAATCAGGTTGTGGGATCCCATGACTCAGCCAATGTCAAATGGCTATCAGATCAGCCCCCACAGCCCCTTCCCAACCCCCCCGCCTCCCCCCCCACCCCCGAGGCAACAAATTTATCCTAATATTTTCTTGAACAAGAAAGAAATGTCTTTGGTCTGTTTCCTGAATAGAGTGAAACCCCCATCTCTGTTTGTTTCTTCGCAAACTACTGTACGGAAGCGACCTGCTTTAGTAGCTACGTCTGTACGTAAAGATTATTCACGCAGACGATCGCCCAAGGCTGGAACTGGCTTCAGCTCCCTGGTGCCACCAGGCAGCCGTACTAACCACTGATCCACTGTGCCACCCGTACGATTTGGAACGATTTGTCATCATTTGCGGTGCAAGTAGCGAAACAGTTGTCAGTTTGTCAACTGGGTCGGATTATAATGTTGTCAGCGATCTGCAGCAATGTGAACGGAGATGTCGAATCAAGCTGCTGGTGGTGATGAGGCGCGCTTGCAGCGTGACATGTTTACACGGGGAGATCAGCTCCCTCCCCATTCTCCAGAGAGTCGGATACAAGTAGAGAGGATATTGAGAGTGGACGATAAAGAAAGGGTGCACGGACGTAATTCGCTTTTCGCAACTTTTCGGATTGATGCGGAATGCCGAGGAGCAAATCCTGTACGTGAGGGAAACGATGATTGGCATTTATGGGCAAGCTACACCAACACAAGGGGAGGCAATGAATAGGATCTTTCCGTCAAGGCCAACATTTCTCGCCCATGCCGAGATCAGCCTGGTGGTGAGCTGCTCTCTCGAACCGCTGCAGTCCAAGTGCTGTCGGTAGCCCCGCGATGCTGTTTGGGCGGGGATTCCCGATTTTGACCCGGTAACACCGGAGGAACAAAGACATATTTGCAATTCAGGACAGCGAGTGTCTCGGGGGGGGGGGGGGAGAACTTGCGAATGGTGGTGTTCCCGTGGATCTGCTGCCGTCATCCTTCGAGGCTGCGTTGGCCATGGGTTTGCAAGGTGCTGCCTGAGGAATTCTGGTGAATCTTGTAGATGCCGGGGGAATGAATGACCCTGCCGGGGGAATGAATGACCCTGCCGCCGCCGCTGTCCCCGATCACCGGGAGAAACCTCTCTGCAGTCGACCTGACGTGCGGTGGCTCCGGCCCGTGCCATCTGATTGGTCGTCAGCGCGACCTACGCGGCTACGTAACAGATGGAGAGAAAAGCACGGGGAAAGCACAGCGACTGCTGCAGAGTGATCTTCCGGTCTGGTTGGATATCTTGGAAGGAAGGTAGACGGTAAGGGAATAAAGGAACTTTGAATATCATCAAACTGATGGAAAGGATAGTCGGCAAATATGACCTCCACCGTTGGAGTATTGATGTGCTATCGCTTCTCGGCCTTTTGGCTTGGAATATGTGTAGTTTCTGTTCTTATCAGTTTAATCGCTGATATCTCCCGAAGGTGGGAGTGTTTGTATTAAATGGATTTTTGGAGCAGGGAGATGGCTTAAGGGCTTGCTCTGTCCTCTCCATGTATCAGCCTGGTATTGCAGTGTTTCCAGGAATGGTGCACCCAACGCTTACCCAAGTTCAAAAGCAGGTGAATGCAATGTGAATCTCTTGCCTTTGCTAGTTTGCCGTGTTGATGGCAGTCAGTGATTGTTGCATCTATTGTCTTTTCAGTTGCAGGAAACTATCGTCTTTTGTTACGGGTTTTCTGTCTTATGAACCTGCTCTGCAGTTACCTGATGAAGGTGCAGCACGCAGAAAGCCAGGACAGGGGTAACCCCAACGTGCTACAGGGAACATTCTGGAACCAGGGGCCTGCCAGGAAGGTAACTTGCCAATTTAAATGAATGGATTTGCCCTTGTCTGCCGTTTTGGGCTTCTGCGGTCGTTCTTGGAACGTATCCCACCGATGGTACGGCGGTGGCGGGGGGTGGGGTGACTGCTGTAATTTCAAAGAACCCCGTTGGGCTGAAACCTGGTGTTGTGGGATTTTTAACACAGTCAAATCAGGTTGTGGGATCCCATGACTCAGCCAATGTCAAATGGCTATCAGATCAGCCCCCACAGCCCCTTCCCAACCCCCCCGCCTCCCCCCCCCACCCCCGAGGCAACAAATTTATCCTAATATTTTCTTGAACAAGAAAGAAATGTCTTTGGTCTGTTTCCTGAATAGAGTGAAACCCCCATCTCTGTTTGTTTCTTCGCAAACTACTGTACGGAAGCGACCTGCTTTAGTAGCTACGTCTGTACGTAAAGATTATTCACGCAGACGATCGCCCAAGGCTGGAACTGGCTTCAGCTCCCTGGTGCCACCAGGCAGCCGTACTAACCACTGATCCACTGTGCCACCCGTACGATTTGGAACGATTTGTCATCATTTGCGGTGCAAGTAGCGAAACAGTTGTCAGTTTGTCAACTGGGTCGGATTATAATGTTGTCAGCGATCTGCAGCAATGTGAACGGAGATGTCGAATCGAGCTGCTGGTGGTGATGAGGCGCGCTTGCAGCGTGACATGTTTACACGGGGAGATCAGCTCCCTCCCCATTCTCCAGAGAGTCGGATACAAGTAGAGAGGATATTGAGAGTGGACGATAAAGAAAGGGTGCACGGACGTAATTCGCTTTTCGCAACTTTTCGGATTGATGCGGAATGCCGAGGAGCAAATCCTGTACGTGAGGGAAACGATGATTGGCATTTATGGGCAAGCTACACCAACACAAGGGGAGGCAATGAATAGGATCTTTCCGTCAAGGCCAACATTTCTCACCCATGCCGAGATCAGCCTGGTGGTGAGCTGCTCTCTCGAACCGCTGCAGTCCAAGTGCTGTCGGTAGCCCCGCGATGCTGTTTGGGCGGGGATTCCCGATTTTGACCCGGTAACACCGGAGGAACAAAGACATATTTGCAATTCAGGACAGCGAGTGTCTCGGAGGGGGGGGAGAACTTGCGAATGGTGGTGTTCCCGTGGATCTGCTGCCGTCATCCTTCGAGGCTGCGTTGGCCATGGGTTTGCAAGGTGCTGCCTGAGGAATTCTGGTGAATCTTGTAGATGCCGGGGGAATGAATGACCCTGCCGGGGGAATGAATGACCCTGCCGCCGCCGCTGTCCCCGATCACCGGGAGAAACCTCTCTGCAGTCGACCTGACGTGCGGTGGCTCCGGCCCGTGCCATCTGATTGGTCGTCAGCGCGACCTACGCGGCTACGTAACAGATGGAGAGAAAAGCACGGGGAAAGCACAGCGACTGCTGCAGAGTGATCTTCCGGTCTGGTTGGATATCTTGGAAGGAAGGTAGACGGTAAGGGAATAAAGGAACTTTGAATATCATCAAACTGATGGAAAGGATAGTCGGCAAATATGACCTCCACCGTTGGAGTATTAATGTGCTATCGCTTCTCGGCCTTTTGGCTTGGAATATGTGTAGTTTCTGTTCTTATCAGTTTAATCGCTGATATCTCCCGAAGGTGGGAGTGTTTGTATTAAATGGATTTTTGGAGCAGGGAGATGGCTTAAGGGCTTGCTCTGTCCTCTCCATGTATCAGCCTGGTATTGCAGTGTTTCCAGGAATGGTGCACCCAACGCTTACCCAAGTTCAAAAGCAGGTGAATGCAATGTGAATCTCTTGCCTTTGCTAGTTTGCCGTGTTGATGGCAGTCAGTGATTGTTGCATCTATTGTCTTTTCAGTTGCAGGAAACTATCGTCTTTTGTTACGGGTTTTCTGTCTTATGAACCTGCTCTGCAGTTACCTGATGAAGGTGCAGCACGCAGAAAGCCAGGACAGGGGTAACCCCAACGTGCTACAGGGAACATTCTGGAACCAGGGGCCTGCCAGGAAGGTAACTTGCCAATTTAAATGAATGGATTTGCCCTTGTCTGCCGTTTTGGGCTTCTGCGGTCGTTCTTGGAACGTATCCCACCGATGGTACGGCGGTGGCGGGGGGTGGGGTGACTGCTGTAATTTCAAAGAACCCCGTTGGGCTGAAACCTGGTGTTGTGGGATTTTTAACACAGTCAAATCAGGTTGTGGGATCCCATGACTCAGCCAATGTCAAATGGCTATCAGATCAGCCCCCACAGCCCCTTCCCAACCCCCCCGCCTCCCCCCCCACCCCCGAGGCAACAAATTTATCCTAATATTTTCTTGAACAAGAAAGAAATGTCTTTGGTCTGTTTCCTGAATAGAGTGAAACCCCCCTCTCTGTTTGTTTCTTCGCAAACTACTGTACGGAAGCGACCTGCTTTAGTAGCTACGTCTGTACGTAAAGATTATTCACGCAGACGATCGCCCAAGGCTGGAACTGGCTTCAGCTCCCTGGTGCCACCAGGCAGCCGTACTAACCACTGATCCACTGTGCCACCCGTACGATTTGGAACGATTTGTCATCATTTGCGGTGCAAGTAGCGAAACAGTTGTCAGTTTGTCAACTGGGTCGGATTATAATGTTGTCAGCGATCTGCAGCAATGTGAACGGAGATGTCGAATCGAGCTGCTGGTGGTGATGAGGCGCGCTTGCAGCGTGACATGTTTACACGGGGAGATCAGCTCCCTCCCCATTCTCCAGAGAGTCAGATACAAGTAGAGAGGATATTGAGAGTGGACGATAAAGAAAGGGTGCACGGACGTAATTCGCTTTTCGCAACTTTTCGGATTGATGCGGAATGCCGAGGAGCAAATCCTGTACGTGAGGGAAACGATGATTGGCATTTATGGGCAAGCTACACCAACACAAGGGGAGGCAATGAATAGGATCTTTCCGTCAAGGCCAACATTTCTCACCCATGCCGAGATCAGCCTGGTGGTGAGCTGCTCTCTCGAACCGCTGCAGTCCAAGTGCTGTCGGTAGCCCCGCGATGCTGTTTGGGCGGGGATTCCCGATTTTGACCCGGTAACACCGGAGGAACAAAGACATATTTGCAATTCAGGACAGCGAGTGTCTCGGAGGGGGGGGGAGAACTTGCGAATGGTGGTGTTCCCGTGGATCTGCTGCCGTCATCCTTCGAGGCTGCGTTGGCCATGGGTTTGCAAGGTGCTGCCTGAGGAATTCTGGTGAATCTTGTAGATGCCGGGGGAATGAATGACCCTGCCGGGGGAATGAATGACCCTGCCGCCGCCGCTGTCCCCGATCACCGGGAGAAACCTCTCTGCAGTCGACCTGACGTGCGGTGGCTCCGGCCCGTGCCATCTGATTGGTCGTCAGCGCGACCTACGCGGCTACGTAACAGATGGAGAGAAAAGCACGGGGAAAGCACAGCGACTGCTGCAGAGTGATCTTCCGGTCTGGTTGGATATCTTGGAAGGAAGGTAGACGGTAAGGGAATAAAGGAACTTTGAATATCATCAAACTGATGGAAAGGATAGTCGGCAAATATGACCTCCACCGTTGGAGTATTGATGTGCTATCGCTTCTCGGCCTTTTGGCTTGGAATATGTGTAGTTTCTGTTCTTATCAGTTTAATCGCTGATATCTCCCGAAGGTGGGAGTGTTTGTATTAAATGGATTTTTGGAGCAGGGAGATGGCTTAAGGGCTTGCTCTGTCCTCTCCATGTATCAGCCTGGTATTGCAGTGTTTCCAGGAATGGTGCACCCAACGCTTACCCAAGTTCAAAAGCAGGTGAATGCAATGTGAATCTCTTGCCTTTGCTAGTTTGCCGTGTTGATGGCAGTCAGTGATTGTTGCATCTATTGTCTTTTCAGTTGCAGGAAACTATCGTCTTTTGTTACGGGTTTTCTGTCTTATGAACCTGCTCTGCAGTTACCTGATGAAGGTGCAGCACGCAGAAAGCCAGGACAGGGGTAACCCCAACGTGCTACAGGGAACATTCTGGAACCAGGGGCCTGCCAGGAAGGTAACTTGCCAATTTAAATGAATGGATTTGCCCTTGTCTGCCGTTTTGGGCTTCTGCGGTCGTTCTTGGAACGTATCCCACCGATGGTACGGCGGTGGCGGGGGGTGGGGTGACTGCTGTAATTTCAAAGAACCCCGTTGGGCTGAAACCTGGTGTTGTGGGATTTTTAACACAGTCAAATCAGGTTGTGGGATCCCATGACTCAGCCAATGTCAAATGGCTATCAGATCAGCCCCCACAGCCCCTTCCCAACCCCCCCGCCTCCCCCCCCACCCCCGAGGCAACAAATTTATCCTAATATTTTCTTGAACAAGAAAGAAATGTCTTTGGTCTGTTTCCTGAATAGAGTGAAACCCCCATCTCTGTTTGTTTCTTCGCAAACTACTGTACGGAAGCGACCTGCTTTAGTAGCTACGTCTGTACGTAAAGATTATTCACGCAGACGATCGCCCAAGGCTGGAACTGGCTTCAGCTCCCTGGTGCCACCAGGCAGCCGTACTAACCACTGATCCACTGTGCCACCCGTACGATTTGGAACGATTTGTCATCATTTGCGGTGCAAGTAGCGAAACAGTTGTCAGTTTGTCAACTGGGTCGGATTATAATGTTGTCAGCGATCTGCAGCAATGTGAACGGAGATGTCGAATCAAGCTGCTGGTGGTGATGAGGCGCGCTTGCAGCGTGACATGTTTACACGGGGAGATCAGCTCCCTCCCCATTCTCCAGAGAGTCGGATACAAGTAGAGAGGATATTGAGAGTGGACGATAAAGAAAGGGTGCACGGACGTAATTCGCTTTTCGCAACTTTTCGGATTGATGCGGAATGCCGAGGAGCAAATCCTGTACGTGAGGGAAACGATGATTGGCATTTATGGGCAAGCTACACCAACACAAGGGGAGGCAATGAATAGGATCTTTCCGTCAAGGCCAACATTTCTCACCCATGCCGAGATCAGCCTGGTGGTGAGCTGCTCTCTCGAACCGCTGCAGTCCAAGTGCTGTCGGTAGCCCCGCGATGCTGTTTGGGCGGGGATTCCCGATTTTGACCCGGTAACACCGGAGGAACAAAGACATATTTGCAATTCAGGACAGCGAGTGTCTCGGAGGGGGGGGAGAACTTGCGAATGGTGGTGTTCCCGTGGATCTGCTGCCGTCATCCTTCGAGGCTGCGTTGGCCATGGGTTTGCAAGGTGCTGCCTGAGGAATTCTGGTGAATCTTGTAGATGCCGGGGGAATGAATGACCCTGCCGGGGGAATGAATGACCCTGCCGCCGCCGCTGTCCCCGATCACCGGGAGAAACCTCTCTGCAGTCGACCTGACGTGCGGTGGCTCCGGCCCGTGCCATCTGATTGGTCGTCAGCGCGACCTACGCGGCTACGTAACAGATGGAGAGAAAAGCACGGGGAAAGCACAGCGACTGCTGCAGAGTGATCTTCCGGTCTGGTTGGATATCTTGGAAGGAAGGTAGACGGTAAGGGAATAAAGGAACTTTGAATATCATCAAACTGATGGAAAGGATAGTCGGCAAATATGACCTCCACCGTTGGAGTATTAATGTGCTATCGCTTCTCGGCCTTTTGGCTTGGAATATGTGTAGTTTCTGTTCTTATCAGTTTAATCGCTGATATCTCCCGAAGGTGGGAGTGTTTGTATTAAATGGATTTTTGGAGCAGGGAGATGGCTTAAGGGCTTGCTCTGTCCTCTCCATGTATCAGCCTGGTATTGCAGTGTTTCCAGGAATGGTGCACCCAACGCTTACCCAAGTTCAAAAGCAGGTGAATGCAATGTGAATCTCTTGCCTTTGCTAGTTTGCCGTGTTGATGGCAGTCAGTGATTGTTGCATCTATTGTCTTTTCAGTTGCAGGAAACTATCGTCTTTTGTTACGGGTTTTCTGTCTTATGAACCTGCTCTGCAGTTACCTGATGAAGGTGCAGCACGCAGAAAGCCAGGACAGGGGTAACCCCAACGTGCTACAGGGAACATTCTGGAACCAGGGGCCTGCCAGGAAGGTAACTTGCCAATTTAAATGAATGGATTTGCCCTTGTCTGCCGTTTTGGGCTTCTGCGGTCGTTCTTGGAACGTATCCCACCGATGGTACGGCGGTGGCGGGGGGTGGGGTGACTGCTGTAATTTCAAAGAACCCCGTTGGGCTGAAACCTGGTGTTGTGGGATTTTTAACACAGTCAAATCAGGTTGTGGGATCCCATGACTCAGCCAATGTCAAATGGCTATCAGATCAGCCCCCACAGCCCCTTCCCAACCCCCCCGCCTCCCCCCCCACCCCCGAGGCAACAAATTTATCCTAATATTTTCTTGAACAAGAAAGAAATGTCTTTGGTCTGTTTCCTGAATAGAGTGAAACCCCCATCTCTGTTTGTTTCTTCGCAAACTACTGTACGGAAGCGACCTGCTTTAGTAGCTACGTCTGTACGTAAAGATTATTCACGCAGACGATCGCCCAAGGCTGGAACTGGCTTCAGCTCCCTGGTGCCACCAGGCAGCCGTACTAACCACTGATCCACTGTGCCACCCGTACGATTTGGAACGATTTGTCATCATTTGCGGTGCAAGTAGCGAAACAGTTGTCAGTTTGTCAACTGGGTCGGATTATAATGTTGTCAGCGATCTGCAGCAATGTGAACGGAGATGTCGAATCGAGCTGCTGGTGGTGATGAGGCGCGCTTGCAGCGTGACATGTTTACACGGGGAGATCAGCTCCCTCCCCATTCTCCAGAGAGTCAGATACAAGTAGAGAGGATATTGAGAGTGGACGATAAAGAAAGGGTGCACGGACGTAATTCGCTTTTCGCAACTTTTCGGATTGATGCGGAATGCCGAGGAGCAAATCCTGTACGTGAGGGAAACGATGATTGGCATTTATGGGCAAGCTACACCAACACAAGGGGAGGCAATGAATAGGATCTTTCCGTCAAGGCCAACATTTCTCACCCATGCCGAGATCAGCCTGGTGGTGAGCTGCTCTCTCGAACCGCTGCAGTCCAAGTGCTGTCGGTAGCCCCGCGATGCTGTTTGGGCGGGGATTCCCGATTTTGACCCGGTAACACCGGAGGAACAAAGACATATTTGCAATTCAGGACAGCGAGTGTCTCGGAGGGGGGGGAGAACTTGCGAATGGTGGTGTTCCCGTGGATCTGCTGCCGTCATCCTTCGAGGCTGCGTTGGCCATGGGTTTGCAAGGTGCTGCCTGAGGAATTCTGGTGAATCTTGTAGATGCCGGGGGAATGAATGACCCTGCCGGGGGAATGAATGACCCTGCCGCCGCCGCTGTCCCCGATCACCGGGAGAAACCTCTCTGCAGTCGACCTGACGTGCGGTGGCTCCGGCCCGTGCCATCTGATTGGTCGTCAGCGCGACCTACGCGGCTACGTAACAGATGGAGAGAAAAGCACGGGGAAAGCACAGCGACTGCTGCAGAGTGATCTTCCGGTCTGGTTGGATATCTTGGAAGGAAGGTAGACGGTAAGGGAATAAAGGAACTTTGAATATCATCAAACTGATGGAAAGGATAGTCGGCAAATATGACCTCCACCGTTGGAGTATTGATGTGCTATCGCTTCTCGGCCTTTTGGCTTGGAATATGTGTAGTTTCTGTTCTTATCAGTTTAATCGCTGATATCTCCCGAAGGTGGGAGTGTTTGTATTAAATGGATTTTTGGAGCAGGGAGATGGCTTAAGGGCTTGCTCTGTCCTCTCCATGTATCAGCCTGGTATTGCAGTGTTTCCAGGAATGGTGCACCCAACGCTTACCCAAGTTCAAAAGCAGGTGAATGCAATGTGAATCTCTTGCCTTTGCTAGTTTGCCGTGTTGATGGCAGTCAGTGATTGTTGCATCTATTGTCTTTTCAGTTGCAGGAAACTATCGTCTTTTGTTACGGGTTTTCTGTCTTATGAACCTGCTCTGCAGTTACCTGATGAAGGTGCAGCACGCAGAAAGCCAGGACAGGGGTAACCCCAACGTGCTACAGGGAACATTCTGGAACCAGGGGCCTGCCAGGAAGGTAACTTGCCAATTTAAATGAATGGATTTGCCCTTGTCTGCCGTTTTGGGCTTCTGCGGTCGTTCTTGGAACGTATCCCACCGATGGTACGGCGGTGGCGGGGGGGTGGGGTGACTGCTGTAATTTCAAAGAACCCCGTTGGGCTGAAACCTGGTGTTGTGGGATTTTTAACACAGTCAAATCAGGTTGTGGGATCCCATGACTCAGCCAATGTCAAATGGCTATCAGATCAGCCCCCACAGCCCCTTCCCAACCCCCCCGCCTCCCCCCCCACCCCCGAGGCAACAAATTTATCCTAATATTTTCTTGAACAAGAAAGAAATGTCTTTGGTCTGTTTCCTGAATAGAGTGAAACCCCCATCTCTGTTTGTTTCTTCGCAAACTACTGTACGGAAGCGACCTGCTTTAGTAGCTACGTCTGTACGTAAAGATTATTCACGCAGACGATCGCCCAAGGCTGGAACTGGCTTCAGCTCCCTGGTGCCACCAGGCAGCCGTACTAACCACTGATCCACTGTGCCACCCGTACGATTTGGAACGATTTGTCATCATTTGCGGTGCAAGTAGCGAAACAGTTGTCAGTTTGTCAACTGGGTCGGTTTATAATGTTGTCAGCGATCTGCAGCAATGTGAACGGAGATGTCGAATCGAGCTGCTGGTGGTGATGAGGCGCGCTTGCAGCGTGACATGTTTACACGGGGAGATCAGCTCCCTCCCCATTCTCCAGAGAGTCGGATACAAGTAGAGAGGATATTGAGAGTGGACGATAAAGAAAGGGTGCACGGACGTAATTCGCTTTTCGCAACTTTTCGGATTGATGCGGAATGCCGAGGAGCAAATCCTGTACGTGAGGGAAACGATGATTGGCATTTATGGGCAAGCTACACCAACACAAGGGGAGGCAATGAATAGGATCTTTCCGTCAAGGCCAACATTTCTCACCCATGCCGAGATCAGCCTGGTGGTGAGCTGCTCTCTCGAACCGCTGCAGTCCAAGTGCTGTCGGTAGCCCCGCGATGCTGTTTGGGCGGGGATTCCCGATTTTGACCCGGTAACACCGGAGGAACAAAGACATATTTGCAATTCAGGACAGCGAGTGTCTCGGAGGGGGGGGAGAACTTGCGAATGGTGGTGTTCCCGTGGATCTGCTGCCGTCATCCTTCGAGGCTGCGTTGGCCATGGGTTTGCAAGGTGCTGCCTGAGGAATTCTGGTGAATCTTGTAGATGCCGGGGGAATGAATGACCCTGCCGGGGGAATGAATGACCCTGCCGCCGCCGCTGTCCCCGATCACCGGGAGAAACCTCTCTGCAGTCGACCTGACGTGCGGTGGCTCCGGCCCGTGCCATCTGATTGGTCGTCAGCGCGACCTACGCGGCTACGTAACAGATGGAGAGAAAAGCACGGGGAAAGCACAGCGACTGCTGCAGAGTGATCTTCCGGTCTGGTTGGATATCTTGGAAGGAAGGTAGACGGTAAGGGAATAAAGGAACTTTGAATATCATCAAACTGATGGAAAGGATAGTCGGCAAATATGACCTCCACCGTTGGAGTATTAATGTGCTATCGCTTCTCGGCCTTTTGGCTTGGAATATGTGTAGTTTCTGTTCTTATCAGTTTAATCGCTGATATCTCCCGAAGGTGGGAGTGTTTGTATTAAATGGATTTTTGGAGCAGGGAGATGGCTTAAGGGCTTGCTCTGTCCTCTCCATGTATCAGCCTGGTATTGCAGTGTTTCCAGGAATGGTGCACCCAACGCTTACCCAAGTTCAAAAGCAGGTGAATGCAATGTGAATCTCTTGCCTTTGCTAGTTTGCCGTGTTGATGGCAGTCAGTGATTGTTGCATCTATTGTCTTTTCAGTTGCAGGAAACTATCGTCTTTTGTTACGGGTTTTCTGTCTTATGAACCTGCTCTGCAGTTACCTGATGAAGGTGCAGCACGCAGAAAGCCAGGACAGGGGTAACCCCAACGTGCTACAGGGAACATTCTGGAACCAGGGGCCTGCCAGGAAGGTAACTTGCCAATTTAAATGAATGGATTTGCCCTTGTCTGCCGTTTTGGGCTTCTGCGGTCGTTCTTGGAACGTATCCCACCGATGGTACGGCGGTGGCGGGGGGGTGGGGTGACTGCTGTAATTTCAAAGAACCCCGTTGGGCTGAAACCTGGTGTTGTGGGATTTTTAACACAGTCAAATCAGGTTGTGGGATCCCATGACTCAGCCAATGTCAAATGGCTATCAGATCAGCCCCCACAGCCCCTTCCCAACCCCCCCGCCTCCCCCCCCACCCCCGAGGCAACAAATTTATCCTAATATTTTCTTGAACAAGAAAGAAATGTCTTTGGTCTGTTTCCTGAATAGAGTGAAACCCCCATCTCTGTTTGTTTCTTCGCAAACTACTGTACGGAAGCGACATGCTTTAGTAGCTACGTCTGTACGTAAAGATTATTCACGCAGACGATCGCCCAAGGCTGGAACTGGCTTCAGCTCCCTGGTGCCACCAGGCAGCCGTACTAACCACTGATCCACTGTGCCACCCGTACGATTTGGAACGATTTGTCATCATTTGCGGTGCAAGTAGCGAAACAGTTGTCAGTTTGTCAACTGGGTCGGATTATAATGTTGTCAGCGATCTGCAGCAATGTGAACGGAGATGTCGAATCAAGCTGCTGGTGGTGATGAGGCGCGCTTGCAGCGTGACATGTTTACACGGGGAGATCAGCTCCCTCCCCATTCTCCAGAGAGTCGGATACAAGTAGAGAGGATATTGAGAGTGGACGATAAAGAAAGGGTGCACGGACGTAATTCGCTTTTCGCAACTTTTCGGATTGATGCGGAATGCCGAGGAGCAAATCCTGTACGTGAGGGAAACGATGATTGGCATTTATGGGCAAGCTACACCAACACAAGGGGAGGCAATGAATAGGATCTTTCCGTCAAGGCCAACATTTCTCACCCATGCCGAGATCAGCCTGGTGGTGAGCTGCTCTCTCGAACCGCTGCAGTCCAAGTGCTGTCGGTAGCCCCGCGATGCTGTTTGGGCGGGGATTCCCGATTTTGACCCGGTAACACCGGAGGAACAAAGACATATTTGCAATTCAGGACAGCGAGTGTCTCGGAGGGGGGGGAGAACTTGCGAATGGTGGTGTTCCCGTGGATCTGCTGCCGTCATCCTTCGAGGCTGCGTTGGCCATGGGTTTGCAAGGTGCTGCCTGAGGAATTCTGGTGAATCTTGTAGATGCCGGGGGAATGAATGACCCTGCCGGGGGAATGAATGACCCTGCCGCCGCCGCTGTCCCCGATCACCGGGAGAAACCTCTCTGCAGTCGACCTGACGTGCGGTGGCTCCGGCCCGTGCCATCTGATTGGTCGTCAGCGCGACCTACGCGGCTACGTAACAGATGGAGAGAAAAGCACGGGGAAAGCACAGCGACTGCTGCAGAGTGATCTTCCGGTCTGGTTGGATATCTTGGAAGGAAGGTAGACGGTAAGGGAATAAAGGAACTTTGAATATCATCAAACTGATGGAAAGGATAGTCGGCAAATATGACCTCCACCGTTGGAGTATTGATGTGCTATCGCTTCTCGGCCTTTTGGCTTGGAATATGTGTAGTTTCTGTTCTTATCAGTTTAATCGCTGATATCTCCCGAAGGTGGGAGTGTTTGTATTAAATGGATTTTTGGAGCAGGGAGATGGCTTAAGGGCTTGCTCTGTCCTCTCCATGTATCAGCCTGGTATTGCAGTGTTTCCAGGAATGGTGCACCCAACGCTTACCCAAGTTCAAAAGCAGGTGAATGCAATGTGAATCTCTTGCCTTTGCTAGTTTGCCGTGTTGATGGCAGTCAGTGATTGTTGCATCTATTGTCTTTTCAGTTGCAGGAAACTATCGTCTTTTGTTACGGGTTTTCTGTCTTATGAACCTGCTCTGCAGTTACCTGATGAAGGTGCAGCACGCAGAAAGCCAGGACAGGGGTAACCCCAACGTGCTACAGGGAACATTCTGGAACCAGGGGCCTGCCAGGAAGGTAACTTGCCAATTTAAATGAATGGATTTGCCCTTGTCTGCCGTTTTGGGCTTCTGCGGTCGTTCTTGGAACGTATCCCACCGATGGTACGGCGGTGGCGGGGGGTGGGGTGACTGCTGTAATTTCAAAGAACCCCGTTGGGCTGAAACCTGGTGTTGTGGGATTTTTAACACAGTCAAATCAGGTTGTGGGATCCCATGACTCAGCCAATGTCAAATGGCTATCAGATCAGCCCCCACAGCCCCTTCCCAACCCCCCCGCCTCCCCCCCCACCCCCGAGGCAACAAATTTATCCTAATATTTTCTTGAACAAGAAAGAAATGTCTTTGGTCTGTTTCCTGAATAGAGTGAAACCCCCATCTCTGTTTGTTTCTTCGCAAACTACTGTACGGAAGCGACCTGCTTTAGTAGCTACGTCTGTACGTAAAGATTATTCACGCAGACGATCGCCCAAGGCTGGAACTGGCTTCAGCTCCCTGGTGCCACCAGGCAGCCGTACTAACCACTGATCCACTGTGCCACCCGTACGATTTGGAACGATTTGTCATCATTTGCGGTGCAAGTAGCGAAACAGTTGTCAGTTTGTCAACTGGGTCGGATTATAATGTTGTCAGCGATCTGCAGCAATGTGAACGGAGATGTCGAATCGAGCTGCTGGTGGTGATGAGGCGCGCTTGCAGCGTGACATGTTTACACGGGGAGATCAGCTCCCTCCCCATTCTCCAGAGAGTCGGATACAAGTAGAGAGGATATTGAGAGTGGACGATAAAGAAAGGGTGCACGGACGTAATTCGCTTTTCGCAACTTTTCGGATTGATGCGGAATGCCGAGGAGCAAATCCTGTACGTGAGGGAAACGATGATTGGCATTTATGGGCAAGCTACACCAACACAAGGGGAGGCAATGAATAGGATCTTTCCGTCAAGGCCAACATTTCTCACCCATGCCGAGATCAGCCTGGTGGTGAGCTGCTCTCTCGAACCGCTGCAGTCCAAGTGCTGTCGGTAGCCCCGCGATGCTGTTTGGGCGGGGATTCCCGATTTTGACCCGGTAACACCGGAGGAACAAAGACATATTTGCAATTCAGGACAGCGAGTGTCTCGGAGGGGGGGGGAGAACTTGCGAATGGTGGTGTTCCCGTGGATCTGCTGCCGTCATCCTTCGAGGCTGCGTTGGCCATGGGTTTGCAAGGTGCTGCCTGAGGAATTCTGGTGAATCTTGTAGATGCCGGGGGAATGAATGACCCTGCCGGGGGAATGAATGACCCTGCCGCCGCCGCTGTCCCCGATCACCGGGAGAAACCTCTCTGCAGTCGACCTGACGTGCGGTGGCTCCGGCCCGTGCCATCTGATTGGTCGTCAGCGCGACCTGCGCGGCTACGTAACAGATGGAGAGAAAAGCACGGGGAAAGCACAGCGACTGCTGCAGAGTGATCTTCCGGTCTGGTTGGATATCTTGGAAGGAAGGTAGACGGTAAGGGAATAAAGGAACTTTGAATATCATCAAACTGATGGAAAGGATAGTCGGCAAATATGACCTCCACCGTTGGAGTATTAATGTGCTATCGCTTCTCGGCCTTTTGGCTTGGAATATGTGTAGTTTCTGTTCTTATCAGTTTAATCGCTGATATCTCCCGAAGGTGGGAGTGTTTGTATTAAATGGATTTTTGGAGCAGGGAGATGGCTTAAGGGCTTGCTCTGTCCTCTCCATGTATCAGCCTGGTATTGCAGTGTTTCCAGGAATGGTGCACCCAACGCTTACCCAAGTTCAAAAGCAGGTGAATGCAATGTGAATCTCTTGCCTTTGCTAGTTTGCCGTGTTGATGGCAGTCAGTGATTGTTGCATCTATTGTCTTTTCAGTTGCAGGAAACTATCGTCTTTTGTTACGGGTTTTCTGTCTTATGAACCTGCTCTGCAGTTACCTGATGAAGGTGCAGCACGCAGAAAGCCAGGACAGGGGTAACCCCAACGTGCTACAGGGAACATTCTGGAACCAGGGGCCTGCCAGGAAGGTAACTTGCCAATTTAAATGAATGGATTTGCCCTTGTCTGCCGTTTTGGGCTTCTGCGGTCGTTCTTGAACGTATCCCACCGATGGTACGGCGGTGGCGGGGGGTGGGGTGACTGCTGTAATTTCAAAGAACCCCGTTGGGCTGAAACCTGGTGTTGTGGGATTTTTAACACAGTCAAATCAGGTTGTGGGATCCCATGACTCAGCCAATGTCAAATGGCTATCAGATCAGCCCCCACAGCCCCTTCCCAACCCCCCCGCCTCCCCCCCCACCCCCGAGGCAACAAATTTATCCTAATATTTTCTTGAACAAGAAAGAAATGTCTTTGGTCTGTTTCCTGAATAGAGTGAAACCCCCATCTCTGTTTGTTTCTTCGCAAACTACTGTACGGAAGCGACCTGCTTTAGTAGCTACGTCTGTACGTAAAGATTATTCACGCAGACGATCGCCCAAGGCTGGAACTGGCTTCAGCTCCCTGGTGCCACCAGGCAGCCGTACTAACCACTGATCCACTGTGCCACCCGTACGATTTGGAACGATTTGTCATCATTTGCGGTGCAAGTAGCGAAACAGTTGTCAGTTTGTCAACTGGGTCGGATTATAATGTTGTCAGCGATCTGCAGCAATGTGAACGGAGATGTCGAATCGAGCTGCTGGTGGTGATGAGGCGCGCTTGCAGCGTGACATGTTTACACGGGGAGATCAGCTCCCTCCCCATTCTCCAGAGAGTCGGATACAAGTAGAGAGGATATTGAGAGTGGACGATAAAGAAAGGGTGCACGGACGTAATTCGCTTTTCGCAACTTTTCGGATTGATGCGGAATGCCGAGGAGCAAATCCTGTACGTGAGGGAAACGATGATTGGCATTTATGGGCAAGCTACACCAACACAAGGGGAGGCAATGAATAGGATCTTTCCGTCAAGGCCAACATTTCTCGCCCATGCCGAGATCAGCCTGGTGGTGAGCTGCTCTCTCGAACCGCTGCAGTCCAAGTGCTGTCGGTAGCCCCGCGATGCTGTTTGGGCGGGGATTCCCGATTTTGACCCGGTAACACCGGAGGAACAAAGACATATTTGCAATTCAGGACAGCGAGTGTCTCGGGGGGGGGGGGGGGGGAGAACTTGCGAATGGTGGTGTTCCCGTGGATCTGCTGCCGTCATCCTTCGAGGCTGCGTTGGCCATGGGTTTGCAAGGTGCTGCCTGAGGAATTCTGGTGAATCTTGTAGATGCCGGGGGAATGAATGACCCTGCCGGGGGAATGAATGACCCTGCCGCCGCCGCTGTCCCCGATCACCGGGAGAAACCTCTCTGCAGTCGACCTGACGTGCGGTGGCTCCGGCCCGTGCCATCTGATTGGTCGTCAGCGCGACCTACGCGGCTACGTAACAGATGGAGAGAAAAGCACGGGGAAAGCACAGCGACTGCTGCAGAGTGATCTTCCGGTCTGGTTGGATATCTTGGAAGGAAGGTAGACGGTAAGGGAATAAAGGAACTTTGAATATCATCAAACTGATGGAAAGGATAGTCGGCAAATATGACCTCCACCGTTGGAGTATTAATGTGCTATCGCTTCTCGGCCTTTTGGCTTGGAATATGTGTAGTTTCTGTTCTTATCAGTTTAATCGCTGATATCTCCCGAAGGTGGGAGTGTTTGTATTAAATGGATTTTTGGAGCAGGGAGATGGCTTAAGGGCTTGCTCTGTCCTCTCCATGTATCAGCCTGGTATTGCAGTGTTTCCAGGAATGGTGCACCCAACGCTTACCCAAGTTCAAAAGCAGGTGAATGCAATGTGAATCTCTTGCCTTTGCTAGTTTGCCGTGTTGATGGCAGTCAGTGATTGTTGCATCTATTGTCTTTTCAGTTGCAGGAAACTATCGTCTTTTGTTACGGGTTTTCTGTCTTATGAACCTGCTCTGCAGTTACCTGATGAAGGTGCAGCACGCAGAAAGCCAGGACAGGGGTAACCCCAACGTGCTACAGGGAACATTCTGGAACCAGGGGCCTGCCAGGAAGGTAACTTGCCAATTTAAATGAATGGATTTGCCCTTGTCTGCCGTTTTGGGCTTCTGCGGTCGTTCTTGGAACGTATCCCACCGATGGTACGGCGGTGGCGGGGGGTGGGGTGACTGCTGTAATTTCAAAGAACCCCGTTGGGCTGAAACCTGGTGTTGTGGGATTTTTAACACAGTCAAATCAGGTTGTGGGATCCCATGACTCAGCCAATGTCAAATGGCTATCAGATCAGCCCCCACAGCCCCTTCCCAACCCCCCCGCCTCCCCCCCCACCCCCGAGGCAACAAATTTATCCTAATATTTTCTTGAACAAGAAAGAAATGTCTTTGGTCTGTTTCCTGAATAGAGTGAAACCCCCATCTCTGTTTGTTTCTTCGCAAACTACTGTACGGAAGCGACCTGCTTTAGTAGCTACGTCTGTACGTAAAGATTATTCACGCAGACGATCGCCCAAGGCTGGAACTGGCTTCAGCTCCCTGGTGCCACCAGGCAGCCGTACTAACCACTGATCCACTGTGCCACCCGTACGATTTGGAACGATTTGTCATCATTTGCGGTGCAAGTAGCGAAACAGTTGTCAGTTTGTCAACTGGGTCGGATTATAATGTTGTCAGCGATCTGCAGCAATGTGAACGGAGATGTCGAATCGAGCTGCTGGTGGTGATGAGGCGCGCTTGCAGCGTGACATGTTTACACGGGGAGATCAGCTCCCTCCCCATTCTCCAGAGAGTCGGATACAAGTAGAGAGGATATTGAGAGTGGACGATAAAGAAAGGGTGCACGGACGTAATTCGCTTTTCGCAACTTTTCGGATTGATGCGGAATGCCGAGGAGCGAATCCTGTACGTGAGGGAAACGATGATTGGCATTTATGGGCAAGCTACACCAACACAAGGGGAGGCAATGAATAGGATCTTTCCGTCAAGGCCAACATTTCTCACCCATGCCGAGATCAGCCTGGTGGTGAGCTGCTCTCTCGAACCGCTGCAGTCCAAGTGCTGTCGGTAGCCCCGCGATGCTGTTTGGGCGGGGATTCCCGATTTTGACCCGGTAACACCGGAGGAACAAAGACATATTTGCAATTCAGGACAGCGAGTGTCTCGGGGGGGGGGGGGAGAACTTGCGAATGGTGGTGTTCCCGTGGATCTGCTGCCGTCATCCTTCGAGGCTGCGTTGGCCATGGGTTTGCAAGGTGCTGCCTGAGGAATTCTGGTGAATCT
Source organism: Hemiscyllium ocellatum (assembly GCF_020745735.1). NCBI lineage: Eukaryota > Metazoa > Chordata > Chondrichthyes > Orectolobiformes > Hemiscylliidae > Hemiscyllium > Hemiscyllium ocellatum. The sequence continues at coordinate 58,996 of NW_026867917.1, forward strand.
TGTAGATGCCGGGGGAATGAATGACCCTGCCGGGGGAATGAATGACCCTGCCGCCGCCGCTGTCCCCGATCACCGGGAGAAACCTCTCTGCAGTCGACCTGACGTGCGGTGGCTCCGGCCCGTGCCATCTGATTGGTCGTCAGCGCGACCTACGCGGCTACGTAACAGATGGAGAGAAAAGCACGGGGAAAGCACAGCGACTGCTGCAGAGTGATCTTCCGGTCTGGTTGGATATCTTGGAAGGAAGGTAGACGGTAAGGGAATAAAGGAACTTTGAATATCATCAAACTGATGGAAAGGATAGTCGGCAAATATGACCTCCACCGTTGGAGTATTGATGTGCTATCGCTTCTCGGCCTTTTGGCTTGGAATATGTGTAGTTTCTGTTCTTATCAGTTTAATCGCTGATATCTCCCGAAGGTGGGAGTGTTTGTATTAAATGGATTTTTGGAGCAGGGAGATGGCTTAAGGGCTTGCTCTGTCCTCTCCATGTATCAGCCTGGTATTGCAGTGTTTCCAGGAATGGTGCACCCAACGCTTACCCAAGTTCAAAAGCAGGTGAATGCAATGTGAATCTCTTGCCTTTGCTAGTTTGCCGTGTTGATGGCAGTCAGTGATTGTTGCATCTATTGTCTTTTCAGTTGCAGGAAACTATCGTCTTTTGTTACGGGTTTTCTGTCTTATGAACCTGCTCTGCAGTTACCTGATGAAGGTGCAGCACGCAGAAAGCCAGGACAGGGGTAACCCCAACGTGCTACAGGGAACATTCTGGAACCAGGGGCCTGCCAGGAAGGTAACTTGCCAATTTAAATGAATGGATTTGCCCTTGTCTGCCGTTTTGGGCTTCTGCGGTCGTTCTTGAAACGTATCCCACCGATGGTACGGCGGTGGCGGGGGGTGGGGTGACTGCTGTAATTTCAAAGAACCCCGTTGGGCTGAAACCTGGTGTTGTGGGATTTTTAACACAGTCAAATCAGGTTGTGGGATCCCATGACTCAGCCAATGTCAAATGGCTATCAGATCAGCCCCCACAGCCCCTTCCCAACCCCCCCCGCCTCCCCCCCCACCCCCGAGGCAACAAATTTATCCTAATATTTTCTTGAACAAGAAAGAAATGTCTTTGGTCTGTTTCCTGAATAGAGTGAAACCCCCATCTCTGTTTGTTTCTTCGCAAACTACTGTACGGAAGCGACCTGCTTTAGTAGCTACGTCTGTACGTAAAGATTATTCACGCAGACGATCGCCCAAGGCTGGAACTGGCTTCAGCTCCCTGGTGCCACCAGGCAGCCGTACTAACCACTGATCCACTGTGCCACCCGTACGATTTGGAACGATTTGTCATCATTTGCGGTGCAAGTAGCGAAACAGTTGTCAGTTTGTCAACTGGGTCGGATTATAATGTTGTCAGCGATCTGCAGCAATGTGAACGGAGATGTCGAATCGAGCTGCTGGTGGTGATGAGGCGCGCTTGCAGCGTGACATGTTTACACGGGGAGATCAGCTCCCTCCCCATTCTCACAGAGAGTCGGATACAAGTAGAGAGGATATTGAGAGTGGACGATAAAGAAAGGGTGCACGGACGTAATTCGCTTTTCGCAACTTTTCGGATTGATGCGGAATGCCGAGGAGCGAATCCTGTACGTGAGGGAAACGATGATTGGCATTTATGGGCAAGCTACACCAACACAAGGGGAGGCAATGAATAGGATCTTTCCGTCAAGGCCAACATTTCTCGCCCATGCCGAGATCAGCCTGGTGGTGAGCTGCTCTCTCGAACCGCTGCAGTCCAAGTGCTGTCGGTAGCCCCGCGATGCTGTTTGGGCGGGGATTCCCGATTTTGACCCGGTAACACCGGAGGAACAAAGACATATTTGCAATTCAGGACAGCGAGTGTCTCGGGGGGGGGGGAGGGGGAGAACTTGCGAATGGTGGTGTTCCCGTGGATCTGCTGCCGTCATCCTTCGAGGCTGCGTTGGCCATGGGTTTGCAAGGTGCTGCCTGAGGAATTCTGGTGAATCTTGTAGATGCCGGGGGAATGAATGACCCTGCCGGGGGAATGAATGACCCTGCCGCCGCCGCTGTCCCCGATCACCGGGAGAAACCTCTCTGCAGTCGACCTGACGTGCGGTGGCTCCGGCCCGTGCCATCTGATTGGTCGTCAGCGCGACCTACGCGGCTACGTAACAGATGGAGAGAAAAGCACGGGGAAAGCACAGCGACTGCTGCAGAGTGATCTTCCGGTCTGGTTGGATATCTTGGAAGGAAGGTAGACGGTAAGGGAATAAAGGAACTTTGAATATCATCAAACTGATGGAAAGGATAGTCGGCAAATATGACCTCCACCGTTGGAGTATTAATGTGCTATCGCTTCTCGGCCTTTTGGCTTGGAATATGTGTAGTTTCTGTTCTTATCAGTTTAATCGCTGATATCTCCCGAAGGTGGGAGTGTTTGTATTAAATGGATTTTTGGAGCAGGGAGATGGCTTAAGGGCTTGCTCTGTCCTCTCCATGTATCAGCCTGGTATTGCAGTGTTTCCAGGAATGGTGCACCCAACGCTTACCCAAGTTCAAAAGCAGGTGAATGCAATGTGAATCTCTTGCCTTTGCTAGTTTGCCGTGTTGATGGCAGTCAGTGATTGTTGCATCTATTGTCTTTTCAGTTGCAGGAAACTATCGTCTTTTGTTACGGGTTTTCTGTCTTATGAACCTGCTCTGCAGTTACCTGATGAAGGTGCAGCACGCAGAAAGCCAGGACAGGGGTAACCCCAACGTGCTACAGGGAACATTCTGGAACCAGGGGCCTGCCAGGAAGGTAACTTGCCAATTTAAATGAATGGATTTGCCCTTGTCTGCCGTTTTGGGCTTCTGCGGTCGTTCTTGAAACGTATCCCACCGATGGTACGGCGGTGGCGGGGGGTGGGGTGACTGCTGTAATTTCAAAGAACCCCGTTGGCCTGAAACCTGGTGTTGTGGGATTTTTAACACAGTCAAATCAGGTTGTGGGATCCCATGACTCAGCCAATGTCAAATGGCTATCAGATCAGCCCCCACAGCCCCTTCCCAACCCCCCCGCCCTCCCCCCCCACCCCCGAGGCAACAAATTTATCCTAATATTTTCTTGAACAAGAAAGAAATGTCTTTGGTCTGTTTCCTGAATAGAGTGAAACCCCCATCTCTGTTTGTTTCTTCGCAAACTACTGTACGGAAGCGACCTGCTTTAGTAGCTACGTCTGTACGTAAAGATTATTCACGCAGACGATCGCCCAAGGCTGGAACTGGCTTCAGCTCCCTGGTGCCACCAGGCAGCCGTACTAACCACTGATCCACTGTGCCACCCGTACGATTTGGAACGATTTGTCATCATTTGCGGTGCAAGTAGCGAAACAGTTGTCAGTTTGTCAACTGGGTCGGATTATAATGTTGTCAGCGATCTGCAGCAATGTGAACGGAGATGTCGAATCGAGCTGCTGGGGGTGATGAGGCGCGCTTGCAGCGTGACATGTTTACACGGGGAGATCAGCTCCCTCCCCATTCTCCAGAGAGTCGGATACAAGTAGAGAGGATATTGAGAGTGGACGATAAAGAAAGGGTGCACGGACGTAATTCGCTTTTCGCAACTTTTCGGATTGATGCGGAATGCCGAGGAGCGAATCCTGTACGTGAGGGAAACGATGATTGGCATTTATGGGCAAGCTACACCAACACAAGGGGAGGCAATGAATAGGATCTTTCCGTCAAGGCCAACATTTCTCGCCCATGCCGAGATCAGCCTGGTGGTGAGCTGCTCTCTCGAACCGCTGCAGTCCAAGTGCTGTCGGTAGCCCCGCGATGCTGTTTGGGCGGGGATTCCCGATTTTGACCCGGTAACACCGGAGGAACAAAGACATATTTGCAATTCAGGACAGCGAGTGTCTCGGGGGGGGGGGGAGGGGGGAGAACTTGCGAATGGTGGTGTTCCCGTGGATCTGCTGCCGTCATCCTTCGAGGCTGCGTTGGCCATGGGTTTGCAAGGTGCTGCCTGAGGAATTCTGGTGAATCTTGTAGATGCCGGGGGAATGAATGACCCTGCCGGGGGAATGAATGACCCTGCCGCCGCCGCTGTCCCCGATCACCGGGAGAAACCTCTCTGCAGTCGACCTGACGTGCGGTGGCTCCGGCCCGTGCCATCTGATTGGTCGTCAGCGCGACCTACGCGGCTACGTAACAGATGGAGAGAAAAGCACGGGGAAAGCACAGCGACTGCTGCAGAGTGATCTTCCGGTCTGGTTGGATATCTTGGAAGGAAGGTAGACGGTAAGGGAATAAAGGAACTTTGAATATCATCAAACTGATGGAAAGGATAGTCGGCAAATATGACCTCCACCGTTGGAGTATTAATGTGCTATCGCTTCTCGGCCTTTTGGCTTGGAATATGTGTAGTTTCTGTTCTTATCAGTTTAATCGCTGATATCTCCCGAAGGTGGGAGTGTTTGTATTAAATGGATTTTTGGAGCAGGGAGATGGCTTAAGGGCTTGCTCTGTCCTCTCCATGTATCAGCCTGGTATTGCAGTGTTTCCAGGAATGGTGCACCCAACGCTTACCCAAGTTCAAAAGCAGGTGAATGCAATGTGAATCTCTTGCCTTTGCTAGTTTGCCGTGTTGATGGCAGTCAGTGATTGTTGCATCTATTGTCTTTTCAGTTGCAGGAAACTATCGTCTTTTGTTACGGGTTTTCTGTCTTATGAACCTGCTCTGCAGTTACCTGATGAAGGTGCAGCACGCAGAAAGCCAGGACAGGGGTAACCCCAACGTGCTACAGGGAACATTCTGGAACCAGGGGCCTGCCAGGAAGGTAACTTGCCAATTTAAATGAATGGATTTGCCCTTGTCTGCCGTTTTGGGCTTCTGCGGTCGTTCTTGGAAACGTATCCCACCGATGGTACGGCGGTGGCGGGGGGTGGGGTGACTGCTGTAATTTCAAAGAACCCCGTTGGGCTGAACCCTGGTGTTGTGGGATTTTTAACACAGTCAAATCAGGTTGTGGGATCCCATGACTCAGCCAATGTCAAATGGCTATCAGATCAGCCCCCACAGCCCCTTCCCAACCCCCCCGCCCTCCCCCCCCACCCCCGAGGCAACAAATTTATCCTAATATTTTCTTGAACAAGAAAGAAATGTCTTTGGTCTGTTTCCTGAATAGAGTGAAACCCCCATCTCTGTTTGTTTCTTCGCAAACTACTGTACGGAAGCGACCTGCTTTAGTAGCTACGTCTGTACGTAAAGATTATTCACGCAGACGATCGCCCAAGGCTGGAACTGGCTTCAGCTCCCTGGTGCCACCAGGCAGCCGTACTAACCACTGATCCACTGTGCCACCCGTACGATTTGGAACGATTTGTCATCATTTGCGGTGCAAGTAGCGAAACAGTTGTCAGTTTGTCAACTGGGTCGGATTATAATGTTGTCAGCGATCTGCAGCAATGTGAACGGAGATGTCGAATCGAGCTGCTGGTGGTGATGAGGCGCGCTTGCAGCGTGACATGTTTACACGGGGAGATCAGCTCCCTCCCCATTCTCCAGAGAGTCGGATACAAGTAGAGAGGATATTGAGAGTGGACGATAAAGAAAGGGTGCACGGACGTAATTCGCTTTTCGCAACTTTTCGGATTGATGCGGAATGCCGAGGAGCAAATCCTGTACGTGAGGGAAACGATGATTGGCATTTATGGGCAAGCTACACCAACACAAGGGGAGGCAATGAATAGGATCTTTCCGTCAAGGCCAACATTTCTCACCCATGCCGAGATCAGCCTGGTGGTGAGCTGCTCTCTCGAACCGCTGCAGTCCAAGTGCTGTCGGTAGCCCCGCGATGCTGTTTGGGCGGGGATTCCCGATTTTGACCCGGTAACACCGGAGGAACAAAGACATATTTGCAATTCAGGACAGCGAGTGTCTCGGGGGGGGGGGGGGGAGAACTTGCGAATGGTGGTGTTCCCGTGGATCTGCTGCCGTCATCCTTCGAGGCTGCGTTGGCCATGGGTTTGCAAGGTGCTGCCTGAGGAATTCTGGTGAATCTTGTAGATGCCGGGGGAATGAATGACCCTGCCGGGGGAATGAATGACCCTGCCGCCGCCGCTGTCCCCGATCACCGGGAGAAACCTCTCTGCAGTCGACCTGACGTGCGGTGGCTCCGGCCCGTGCCATCTGATTGGTCGTCAGCGCGACCTGCGCGGCTACGTAACAGATGGAGAGAAAAGCACGGGGGAAAGCACAGCGACTGCTGCAGAGTGATCTTCCGGTCTGGTTGGATATCTTGGAAGGAAGGTAGACGGTAAGGGAATAAAGGAACTTTGAATATCATCAAACTGATGGAAAGGATAGTCGGCAAATATGACCTCCACCGTTGGAGTATTAATGTGCTATCGCTTCTCGGCCTTTTGGCTTGGAATATGTGTAGTTTCTGTTCTTATCAGTTTAATCGCTGATATCTCCCGAAGGTGGGAGTGTTTGCATTAAATGGATTTTTGGAGCAGGGAGATGGCTTCAGGGCTTGCTCTGTCCTCTCCATGTATCAGCCTGGTATTGCAGTGTTTCCAGGAATGGTGCACCCAACGCTTACCCAAGTTCAAAAGCAGGTGAATGCAATGTGAATCTCTTGCCTTTGCTAGTTTGCCGTGTTGATGGCAGTCAGTGATTGTTGCATCTATTGTCTTTTCAGTTGCAGGAAACTATCGTCTTTTGTTACGGGTTTTCTGTCTTATGAACCTGCTCTGCAGTTACCTGATGAAGGTGCAGCACGCAGAAAGCCAGGACAGGGGTAACCCCAACGTGCTACAGGGAACATTCTGGAACCAGGGGCCTGCCAGGAAGGTAACTTGCCAATTTAAATGAATGGATTTGCCCTTGTCTGCCGTTTTGGGCTTCTGCGGTCGTTCTTGAAACGTATCCCACCGATGGTACGGCGGTGGCGGGGGGTGGGGTGACTGCTGTAATTTCAAAGAACCCCGTTGGCCTGAAACCTGGTGTTGTGGGATTTTTAACACAGTCAAATCAGGTTGTGGGATCCCATGACTCAGCCAATGTCAAATGGCTATCAGATCAGCCCCCACAGCCCCTTCCCAACCCCCCCGCCTCCCCCCCCCACCCCCGAGGCAACAAATTTATCCTAATATTTTCTTGAACAAGAAAGAAATGTCTTTGGTCTGTTTCCTGAATAGAGTGAAACCCCCATCTCTGTTTGTTTCTTCGCAAACTACTGTACGGAAGCGACCTGCTTTAGTAGCTACGTCTGTACGTAAAGATTATTCACGCAGACGATCGCCCAAGGCTGGAACTGGCTTCAGCTCCCTGGTGCCACCAGGCAGCCGTACTAACCACTGATCCACTGTGCCACCCGTACGATTTGGAACGATTTGTCATCATTTGCGGTGCAAGTAGCGAAACAGTTGTCAGTTTGTCAACTGGGTCGGATTATAATGTTGTCAGCGATCTGCAGCAATGTGAACGGAGATGTCGAATCGAGCTGCTGGGGGTGATGAGGCGCGCTTGCAGCGTGACATGTTTACACGGGGAGATCAGCTCCCTCCCCATTCTCCAGAGAGTCGGATACAAGTAGAGAGGATATTGAGAGTGGACGATAAAGAAAGGGTGCACGGACGTAATTCGCTTTTCGCAACTTTTCGGATTGATGCGGAATGCCGAGGAGCGAATCCTGTACGTGAGGGAAACGATGATTGGCATTTATGGGCAAGCTACACCAACACAAGGGGAGGCAATGAATAGGATCTTTCCGTCAAGGCCAACATTTCTCGCCCATGCCGAGATCAGCCTGGTGGTGAGCTGCTCTCTCGAACCGCTGCAGTCCAAGTGCTGTCGGTAGCCCCGCGATGCTGTTTGGGCGGGGATTCCCGATTTTGACCCGGTAACACCGGAGGAACAAAGACATATTTGCAATTCAGGACAGCGAGTGTCTCGGGGGGGGGGGGAGGGGGGGAGAACTTGCGAATGGTGGTGTTCCCGTGGATCTGCTGCCGTCATCCTTCGAGGCTGCGTTGGCCATGGGTTTGCAAGGTGCTGCCTGAGGAATTCTGGTGAATCTTGTAGATGCCGGGGGAATGAATGACCCTGCCGGGGGAATGAATGACCCTGCCGCCGCCGCTGTCCCCGATCACCGGGAGAAACCTCTCTGCAGTCGACCTGACGTGCGGTGGCTCCGGCCCGTGCCATCTGATTGGTCGTCAGCGCGACCTACGCGGCTACGTAACAGATGGAGAGAAAAGCACGGGGAAAGCACAGCGACTGCTGCAGAGTGATCTTCCGGTCTGGTTGGATATCTTGGAAGGAAGGTAGACGGTAAGGGAATAAAGGAACTTTGAATATCATCAAACTGATGGAAAGGATAGTCGGCAAATATGACCTCCACCGTTGGAGTATTAATGTGCTATCGCTTCTCGGCCTTTTGGCTTGGAATATGTGTAGTTTCTGTTCTTATCAGTTTAATCGCTGATATCTCCCGAAGGTGGGAGTGTTTGTATTAAATGGATTTTTGGAGCAGGGAGATGGCTTAAGGGCTTGCTCTGTCCTCTCCATGTATCAGCCTGGTATTGCAGTGTTTCCAGGAATGGTGCACCCAACGCTTACCCAAGTTCAAAAGCAGGTGAATGCAATGTGAATCTCTTGCCTTTGCTAGTTTGCCGTGTTGATGGCAGTCAGTGATTGTTGCATCTATTGTCTTTTCAGTTGCAGGAAACTATCGTCTTTTGTTACGGGTTTTCTGTCTTATGAACCTGCTCTGCAGTTACCTGATGAAGGTGCAGCACGCAGAAAGCCAGGACAGGGGTAACCCCAACGTGCTACAGGGAACATTCTGGAACCAGGGGCCTGCCAGGAAGGTAACTTGCCAATTTAAATGAATGGATTTGCCCTTGTCTGCCGTTTTGGGCTTCTGCGGTCGTTCTTGGAAACGTATCCCACCGATGGTACGGCGGTGGCGGGGGGTGGGGTGACTGCTGTAATTTCAAAGAACCCCGTTGGGCTGAAACCTGGTGTTGTGGGATTTTTAACACAGTCAAATCAGGTTGTGGGATCCCATGACTCAGCCAATGTCAAATGGCTATCAGATCAGCCCCCACAGCCCCTTCCCAACCCCCCCGCCTCCCCCCCCACCCCCGAGGCAACAAATTTATCCTAATATTTTCTTGAACAAGAAAGAAATGTCTTTGGTCTGTTTCCTGAATAGAGTGAAACCCCCATCTCTGTTTGTTTCTTCGCAAACTACTGTACGGAAGCGACCTGCTTTAGTAGCTACGTCTGTACGTAAAGATTATTCACGCAGACGATCGCCCAAGGCTGGAACTGGCTTCAGCTCCCTGGTGCCACCAGGCAGCCGTACTAACCACTGATCCACTGTGCCACCCGTACGATTTGGAACGATTTGTCATCATTTGCGGTGCAAGTAGCGAAACAGTTGTCAGTTTGTCAACTGGGTCGGATTATAATGTTGTCAGCGATCTGCAGCAATGTGAACGGAGATGTCGAATCGAGCTGCTGGGGGTGATGAGGCGCGCTTGCAGCGTGACATGTTTACACGGGGAGATCAGCTCCCTCCCCATTCTCCAGAGAGTCGGATACAAGTAGAGAGGATATTGAGAGTGGACGATAAAGAAAGGGTGCACGGACGTAATTCGCTTTTCGCAACTTTTCGGATTGATGCGGAATGCCGAGGAGCGAATCCTGTACGTGAGGGAAACGATGATTGGCATTTATGGGCAAGCTACACCAACACAAGGGGAGGCAATGAATAGGATCTTTCCGTCAAGGCCAACATTTCTCGCCCATGCCGAGATCAGCCTGGTGGTGAGCTGCTCTCTCGAACCGCTGCAGTCCAAGTGCTGTCGGTAGCCCCGCGATGCTGTTTGGGCGGGGATTCCCGATTTTGACCCGGTAACACCGGAGGAACAAAGACATATTTGCAATTCAGGACAGCGAGTGTCTCGGGGGGGGGGGGAGGGGGGAGAACTTGCGAATGGTGGTGTTCCCGTGGATCTGCTGCCGTCATCCTTCGAGGCTGCGTTGGCCATGGGTTTGCAAGGTGCTGCCTGAGGAATTCTGGTGAATCTTGTAGATGCCGGGGGAATGAATGACCCTGCCGGGGAATGAATGACCCTGCCGCCGCCGCTGTCCCCGATCACCGGGAGAAACCTCTCTGCAGTCGACCTGACGTGCGGTGGCTCCGGCCCGTGCCATCTGATTGGTCGTCAGCGCGACCTACGCGGCTACGTAACAGATGGAGAGAAAAGCACGGGGAAAGCACAGCGACTGCTGCAGAGTGATCTTCCGGTCTGGTTGGATATCTTGGAAGGAAGGTAGACGGTAAGGGAATAAAGGAACTTTGAATATCATCAAACTGATGGAAAGGATAGTCGGCAAATATGACCTCCACCGTTGGAGTATTAATGTGCTATCGCTTCTCGGCCTTTTGGCTTGGAATATGTGTAGTTTCTGTTCTTATCAGTTTAATCGCTGATATCTCCCGAAGGTGGGAGTGTTTGTATTAAATGGATTTTTGGAGCAGGGAGATGGCTTAAGGGCTTGCTCTGTCCTCTCCATGTATCAGCCTGGTATTGCAGTGTTTCCAGGAATGGTGCACCCAACGCTTACCCAAGTTCAAAAGCAGGTGAATGCAATGTGAATCTCTTGCCTTTGCTAGTTTGCCGTGTTGATGGCAGTCAGTGATTGTTGCATCTATTGTCTTTTCAGTTGCAGGAAACTATCGTCTTTTGTTACGGGTTTTCTGTCTTATGAACCTGCTCTGCAGTTACCTGATGAAGGTGCAGCACGCAGAAAGCCAGGACAGGGGTAACCCCAACGTGCTACAGGGAACATTCTGGAACCAGGGGCCTGCCAGGAAGGTAACTTGCCAATTTAAATGAATGGATTTGCCCTTGTCTGCCGTTTTGGGCTTCTGCGGTCGTTCTTGAACGTATCCCACCGATGGTACGGCGGTGGCGGGGGGTGGGGTGACTGCTGTAATTTCAAAGAACCCCGTTGGGCTGAAACCTGGTGTTGTGGGATTTTTAACACAGTCAAATCAGGTTGTGGGATCCCATGACTCAGCCAATGTCAAATGGCTATCAGATCAGCCCCCACAGCCCCTTCCCAACCCCCCCGCCTCCCCCCCCACCCCCGAGGCAACAAATTTATCCTAATATTTTCTTGAACAAGAAAGAAATGTCTTTGGTCTGTTTCCTGAATAGAGTGAAACCCCCATCTCTGTTTGTTTCTTCGCAAACTACTGTACGGAAGCGACCTGCTTTAGTAGCTACGTCTGTACGTAAAGATTATTCACGCAGACGATCGCCCAAGGCTGGAACTGGCTTCAGCTCCCTGGTGCCACCAGGCAGCCGTACTAACCACTGATCCACTGTGCCACCCGTACGATTTGGAACGATTTGTCATCATTTGCGGTGCAAGTAGCGAAACAGTTGTCAGTTTGTCAACTGGGTCGGATTATAATGTTGTCAGCGATCTGCAGCAATGTGAACGGAGATGTCGAATCGAGCTGCTGGGGGTGATGAGGCGCGCTTGCAGCGTGACATGTTTACACGGGGAGATCAGCTCCCTCCCCATTCTCCAGAGAGTCGGATACAAGTAGAGAGGATATTGAGAGTGGACGATAAAGAAAGGGTGCACGGACGTAATTCGCTTTTCGCAACTTTTCGGATTGATGCGGAATGCCGAGGAGCGAATCCTGTACGTGAGGGAAACGATGATTGGCATTTATGGGCAAGCTACACCAACACAAGGGGAGGCAATGAATAGGATCTTTCCGTCAAGGCCAACATTTCTCGCCCATGCCGAGATCAGCCTGGTGGTGAGCTGCTCTCTCGAACCGCTGCAGTCCAAGTGCTGTCGGTAGCCCCGCGATGCTGTTTGGGCGGGGATTCCCGATTTTGACCCGGTAACACCGGAGGAACAAAGACATATTTGCAATTCAGGACAGCGAGTGTCTCGGGGGGGGGGAGGGGGAGAACTTGCGAATGGTGGTGTTCCCGTGGATCTGCTGCCGTCATCCTTCGAGGCTGCGTTGGCCATGGGTTTGCAAGGTGCTGCCTGAGGAATTCTGGTGAATCTTGTAGATGCCGGGGGAATGAATGACCCTGCCGGGGGAATGAATGACCCTGCCGCCGCCGCTGTCCCCGATCACCGGGAGAAACCTCTCTGCAGTCGACCTGACGTGCGGTGGCTCCGGCCCGTGCCATCTGATTGGTCGTCAGCGCGACCTACGCGGCTACGTAACAGATGGAGAGAAAAGCACGGGGAAAGCACAGCGACTGCTGCAGAGTGATCTTCCGGTCTGGTTGGATATCTTGGAAGGAAGGTAGACGGTAAGGGAATAAAGGAACTTTGAATATCATCAAACTGATGGAAAGGATAGTCGGCAAATATGACCTCCACCGTTGGAGTATTAATGTGCTATCGCTTCTCGGCCTTTTGGCTTGGAATATGTGTAGTTTCTGTTCTTATCAGTTTAATCGCTGATATCTCCCGAAGGTGGGAGTGTTTGTATTAAATGGATTTTTTGGAGCAGGGAGATGGCTTAAGGGCTTGCTCTGTCCTCTCCATGTATCAGCCTGGTATTGCAGTGTTTCCAGGAATGGTGCACCCAACGCTTACCCAAGTTCAAAAGCAGGTGAATGCAATGTGAATCTCTTGCCTTTGCTAGTTTGCCGTGTTGATGGCAGTCAGTGATTGTTGCATCTATTGTCTTTTCAGTTGCAGGAAACTATCGTCTTTTGTTACGGGTTTTCTGTCTTATGAACCTGCTCTGCAGTTACCTGATGAAGGTGCAGCACGCAGAAAGCCAGGACAGGGGTAACCCCAACGTGCTACAGGGAACATTCTGGAACCAGGGGCCTGCCAGGAAGGTAACTTGCCAATTTAAATGAATGGATTTGCCCTTGTCTGCCGTTTTGGGCTTCTGCGGTCGTTCTTGGAACGTATCCCACCGATGGTACGGCGGTGGCGGGGGGTGGGGTGACTGCTGTAATTTCAAAGAACCCCGTTGGGCTGAACCCTGGTGTTGTGGGATTTTTAACACAGTCAAATCAGGTTGTGGGATCCCATGACTCAGCCAATGTCAAATGGCTATCAGATCAGCCCCCACAGCCCCTTCCCAACCCCCCCGCCTCCCCCCCCACCCCCGAGGCAACAAATTTATCCTAATATTTTCTTGAACAAGAAAGAAATGTCTTTGGTCTGTTTCCTGAATAGAGTGAAACCCCCATCTCTGTTTGTTTCTTCGCAAACTACTGTACGGAAGCGACCTGCTTTAGTAGCTACGTCTGTACGTAAAGATTATTCACGCAGACGATCGCCCAAGGCTGGAACTGGCTTCAGCTCCCTGGTGCCACCAGGCAGCCGTACTAACCACTGATCCACTGTGCCACCCGTACGATTTGGAACGATTTGTCATCATTTGCGGTGCAAGTAGCGAAACAGTTGTCAGTTTGTCAACTGGGTCGGATTATAATGTTGTCAGCGATCTGCAGCAATGTGAACGGAGATGTCGAATCGAGCTGCTGGTGGTGATGAGGCGCGCTTGCAGCGTGACATGTTTACACGGGGAGATCAGCTCCCTCCCCATTCTCCAGAGAGTCGGATACAAGTAGAGAGGATATTGAGAGTGGACGATAAAGAAAGGGTGCACGGACGTAATTCGCTTTTCGCAACTTTTCGGATTGATGCGGAATGCCGAGGAGCAAATCCTGTACGTGAGGGAAACGATGATTGGCATTTATGGGCAAGCTACACCAACACAAGGGGAGGCAATGAATAGGATCTTTCCGTCAAGGCCAACATTTCTCGCCCATGCCGAGATCAGCCTGGTGGTGAGCTGCTCTCTCGAACCGCTGCAGTCCAAGTGCTGTCGGTAGCCCCGCGATGCTGTTTGGGCGGGGATTCCCGATTTTGACCCGGTAACACCGGAGGAACAAAGACATATTTGCAATTCAGGACAGCGAGTGTCTCGGGGGGGGGGGGAGAACTTGCGAATGGTGGTGTTCCCGTGGATCTGCTGCCGTCATCCTTCGAGGCTGCGTTGGCCATGGGTTTGCAAGGTGCTGCCTGAGGAATTCTGGTGAATCTTGTAGATGCCGGGGGAATGAATGACCCTGCCGGGGGAATGAATGACCCTGCCGCCGCCGCTGTCCCCGATCACCGGGAGAAACCTCTCTGCAGTCGACCTGACGTGCGGTGGCTCCGGCCCGTGCCATCTGATTGGTCGTCAGCGCGACCTGCGCGGCTACGTAACAGATGGAGAGAAAAGCACGGGGAAAGCACAGCGACTGCTGCAGAGTGATCTTCCGGTCTGGTTGGATATCTTGGAAGGAAGGTAGACGGTAAGGGAATAAAGGAACTTTGAATATCATCAAACTGATGGAAAGGATAGTCGGCAAATATGACCTCCACCGTTGGAGTATTAATGTGCTATCGCTTCTCGGCCTTTTGGCTTGGAATATGTGTAGTTTCTGTTCTTATCAGTTTAATCGCTGATATCTCCCGAAGGTGGGAGTGTTTGCATTAAATGGATTTTTGGAGCAGGGAGATGGCTTCAGGGCTTGCTCTGTCCTCTCCATGTATCAGCCTGGTATTGCAGTGTTTCCAGGAATGGTGCACCCAACGCTTACCCAAGTTCAAAAGCAGGTGAATGCAATGTGAATCTCTTGCCTTTGCTAGTTTGCCGTGTTGATGGCAGTCAGTGATTGTTGCATCTATTGTCTTTTCAGTTGCAGGAAACTATCGTCTTTTGTTACGGGTTTTCTGTCTTATGAACCTGCTCTGCAGTTACCTGATGAAGGTGCAGCACGCAGAAAGCCAGGACAGGGGTAACCCCAACGTGCTACAGGGAACATTCTGGAACCAGGGGCCTGCCAGGAAGGTAACTTGCCAATTTAAATGAATGGATTTGCCCTTGTCTGCCGTTTTGGGCTTCTGCGGTCGTTCTTGAAACGTATCCCACCGATGGTACGGCGGTGGCGGGGGGTGGGGTGACTGCTGTAATTTCAAAGAACCCCGTTGGGCTGAAACCTGGTGTTGTGGGATTTTTAACACAGTCAAATCAGGTTGTGGGATCCCATGACTCAGCCAATGTCAAATGGCTATCAGATCAGCCCCCACAGCCCCTTCCCAACCCCCCCGCCCCTCCCCCCCCACCCCCGAGGCAACAAATTTATCCTAATATTTTCTTGAACAAGAAAGAAATGTCTTTGGTCTGTTTCCTGAATAGAGTGAAACCCCCATCTCTGTTTGTTTCTTCGCAAACTACTGTACGGAAGCGACCTGCTTTAGTAGCTACGTCTGTACGTAAAGATTATTCACGCAGACGATCGCCCAAGGCTGGAACTGGCTTCAGCTCCCTGGTGCCACCAGGCAGCCGTACTAACCACTGATCCACTGTGCCACCCGTACGATTTGGAACGATTTGTCATCATTTGCGGTGCAAGTAGCGAAACAGTTGTCAGTTTGTCAACTGGGTCGGATTATAATGTTGTCAGCGATCTGCAGCAATGTGAACGGAGATGTCGAATCGAGCTGCTGGTGGTGATGAGGCGCGCTTGCAGCGTGACATGTTTACACGGGGAGATCAGCTCCCTCCCCATTCTCCACAGAGAGTCGGATACAAGTAGAGAGGATATTGAGAGTGGACGATAAAGAAAGGGTGCACGGACGTAATTCGCTTTTCGCAACTTTTCGGATTGATGCGGAATGCCGAGGAGCGAATCCTGTACGTGAGGGAAACGATGATTGGCATTTATGGGCAAGCTACACCAACACAAGGGGAGGCAATGAATAGGATCTTTCCGTCAAGGCCAACATTTCTCGCCCATGCCGAGATCAGCCTGGTGGTGAGCTGCTCTCTCGAACCGCTGCAGTCCAAGTGCTGTCGGTAGCCCCGCGATGCTGTTTGGGCGGGGATTCCCGATTTTGACCCGGTAACACCGGAGGAACAAAGACATATTTGCAATTCAGGACAGCGAGTGTCTCGGGGGGGGGGGGGGGGAGAACTTGCGAATGGTGGTGTTCCCGTGGATCTGCTGCCGTCATCCTTCGAGGCTGCGTTGGCCATGGGTTTGCAAGGTGCTGCCTGAGGAATTCTGGTGAATCTTGTAGATGCCGGGGGAATGAATGACCCTGCCGGGGGAATGAATGACCCTGCCGCCGCCGCTGTCCCCGATCACCGGGAGAAACCTCTCTGCAGTCGACCTGACGTGCGGTGGCTCCGGCCCGTGCCATCTGATTGGTCGTCAGCGCGACCTACGCGGCTACGTAACAGATGGAGAGAAAAGCACGGGGAAAGCACAGCGACTGCTGCAGAGTGATCTTCCGGTCTGGTTGGATATCTTGGAAGGAAGGTAGACGGTAAGGGAATAAAGGAACTTTGAATATCATCAAACTGATGGAAAGGATAGTCGGCAAATATGACCTCCACCGTTGGAGTATTAATGTGCTATCGCTTCTCGGCCTTTTGGCTTGGAATATGTGTAGTTTCTGTTCTTATCAGTTTAATCGCTGATATCTCCCGAAGGTGGGAGTGTTTGTATTAAATGGATTTTTGGAGCAGGGAGATGGCTTAAGGGCTTGCTCTGTCCTCTCCATGTATCAGCCTGGTATTGCAGTGTTTCCAGGAATGGTGCACCCAACGCTTACCCAAGTTCAAAAGCAGGTGAATGCAATGTGAATCTCTTGCCTTTGCTAGTTTGCCGTGTTGATGGCAGTCAGTGATTGTTGCATCTATTGTCTTTTCAGTTGCAGGAAACTATCGTCTTTTGTTACGGGTTTTCTGTCTTATGAACCTGCTCTGCAGTTACCTGATGAAGGTGCAGCACGCAGAAAGCCAGGACAGGGGTAACCCCAACGTGCTACAGGGAACATTCTGGAACCAGGGGCCTGCCAGGAAGGTAACTTGCCAATTTAAATGAATGGATTTGCCCTTGTCTGCCGTTTTGGGCTTCTGCGGTCGTTCTTGAAACGTATCCCACCGATGGTACGGCGGTGGCGGGGGGGTGGGGTGACTGCTGTAATTTCAAAGAACCCCGTTGGGCTGAAACCTGGTGTTGTGGGATTTTTAACACAGTCAAATCAGGTTGTGGGATCCCATGACTCAGCCAATGTCAAATGGCTATCAGATCAGCCCCCACAGCCCCTTCCCAACCCCCCCGCCTCCCCCCCCACCCCGAGGCAACAAATTTATCCTAATATTTTCTTGAACAAGAAAGAAATGTCTTTGGTCTGTTTCCTGAATAGAGTGAAACCCCCATCTCTGTTTGTTTCTTCGCAAACTACTGTACGGAAGCGACCTGCTTTAGTAGCTACGTCTGTACGTAAAGATTATTCACGCAGACGATCGCCCAAGGCTGGAACTGGCTTCAGCTCCCTGGTGCCACCAGGCAGCCGTACTAACCACTGATCCACTGTGCCACCCGTACGATTTGGAACGATTTGTCATCATTTGCGGTGCAAGTAGCGAAACAGTTGTCAGTTTGTCAACTGGGTCGGATTATAATGTTGTCAGCGATCTGCAGCAATGTGAACGGAGATGTCGAATCGAGCTGCTGGTGGTGATGAGGCGCGCTTGCAGCGTGACATGTTTACACGGGGAGATCAGCTCCCTCCCCATTCTCCAGAGAGTCGGATACAAGTAGAGAGGATATTGAGAGTGGACGATAAAGAAAGGGTGCACGGACGTAATTCGCTTTTCGCAACTTTTCGGATTGATGCGGAATGCCGAGGAGCGAATCCTGTACGTGAGGGAAACGATGATTGGCATTTATGGGCAAGCTACACCAACACAAGGGGAGGCAATGAATAGGATCTTTCCGTCAAGGCCAACATTTCTCGCCCATGCCGAGATCAGCCTGGTGGTGAGCTGCTCTCTCGAACCGCTGCAGTCCAAGTGCTGTCGGTAGCCCCGCGATGCTGTTTGGGCGGGGATTCCCGATTTTGACCCGGTAACACCGGAGGAACAAAGACATATTTGCAATTCAGGACAGCGAGTGTCTCGGGGGGGGGGGGGGGGGGGGGAGAACTTGCGAATGGTGGTGTTCCCGTGGATCTGCTGCCGTCATCCTTCGAGGCTGCGTTGGCCATGGGTTTGCAAGGTGCTGCCTGAGGAATTCTGGTGAATCTTGTAGATGCCGGGGGAATGAATGACCCTGCCGGGGAATGAATGACCCTGCCGCCGCCGCTGTCCCCGATCACCGGGAGAAACCTCTCTGCAGTCGACCTGACGTGCGGTGGCTCCGGCCCGTGCCATCTGATTGGTCGTCAGCGCGACCTACGCGGCTACGTAACAGATGGAGAGAAAAGCACGGGGAAAGCACAGCGACTGCTGCAGAGTGATCTTCCGGTCTGGTTGGATATCTTGGAAGGAAGGTAGACGGTAAGGGAATAAAGGAACTTTGAATATCATCAAACTGATGGAAAGGATAGTCGGCAAATATGACCTCCACCGTTGGAGTATTAATGTGCTATCGCTTCTCGGCCTTTTGGCTTGGAATATGTGTAGTTTCTGAGGTCCAGAGGAAGAGATTCTGCTCGAGAGCTGCAGGTTCGACGCTGCAGAAGTGCGCTGGCGGGAGAAAAACCAAGGGGTTCGTGTTGCGAGTCGTTGGAGCTGCTGGTGACCATCGCTGGATCGTGATTGGCCGCTGGAGGATCGTTTGGTTGTGCTGACCTGCTCTTGGTGGATCTTTATGCTGGCTTCGGCCTAACGCCAATTCAGGTATCAGCCAACCTCAGAGCTATGGCCTCAGCAGCCGCTCGCAGCCCTGGCCAGGGCATTCGCAACACAGTCAGGGTGACTGTGAAGAAGGTGGAGGAGCACACACCGGTCGATCGGACGGTGTTTGTGAAGAAGGTTTTGCTGGAGTGCTGTGGGTTTGCAGCAGCGGACGTGTACTGCCTGCAGGATTTCCCTGGGGCAGGCTACTTCGACGTGACCTTCAGGAGCGTGAAGCATTGTGAGCAGCTCCTGAAGGTCTTCAAGGAGAAGGAAGGGGAACCTCTGTTCTCCATCTTGTCGGCGGTCCCGTTGTGTGTGCTTCCTGCGCAGAGGAGTCGGGTTGTGACAATCCAAATGTACAACCCTTACGTCCCAGCGGCAGATGTTCTCACCTTCTTGAAGAGGTATGTCCAGGTGGAAGGCGAAAGCACCGATGTGGTCGATCCTTTCGGGATCTGGACCAGTAAGCGGCAGGTCAAGGTAACCCTGAGGGTCGATGGCAGCGGGAACATCCTCCACCCACCCTCCAGCTTCGCCATCGGAGGAAGCAGAGGTTACCTGACGTACGCAGGGCAGCCGAAGGTGTGCCGAACCTGCGGGAGGTCAGGCCACATGGCGGCCGACTGTAAGGTGACTGTATGCCGAAATTGCAAACAGGAAGGCCACCTGACCAAGGATTGCAAGGAGGCCAAGAACTGTAACCTGTGCGGAGAGGCGGGCCACATGTACAAGGCCTGTCCAAGACGAGGAGCCGCCACTTACGCACAGATGGCCAGAGGTGGCAACACGAGCCGGGGACCGCCAAAGCACAGCAGGGCACCACAAGATAGCACGGAAACGGTGCCTGGAGACACCCAGAAGGAAGAGCAGGCGGTAGCGGAGCAGACGGCAGACAGCGGGGAGGTACAGCAGCCGATCCAAGCTCCTTCAAGGCAGACGGAGGAAATGGAAGAGGAGGAATCAAAGGAGGCAGATGACTGGATCACAGTCAGAAATAGGAAGAGGAAACCTGTCTCGGGCCCCAAAGCCACCCAGAGAAGGGGGAAACGACACCTCCAAGCCGAGGATACAGGCAGCTCTTCTGATGGTGAGGACGGGCGCAAGAAGGGTCGCCACCAGAGGAAGAGACAGAGCGCCATGGGGAGAAAGGAGGGCAGCACCACCCAAGAAGGGAAAGACGATCCCTCTGTGGGGATGGGTAAAGGCCTCCCCCTACCCGGTGAGAACCAAGAGGTGTCCACCGGCCCACAGCTCCAGGTAACTGGGAGCAGCGGTCCTGTGACAGCCCCACTGTCAGATGGAGAACTGGACGGTGCGGACCCTGGGCTTGACACAAAGACACCGGAGCGGGGAAATGGCTCCAGCGTGGAGCCGGACAGCTACCTCAGCCCTGGGATGGTCCAGCAGTTTGCCGTCACCACGGGGATGCACGCAGCTACCCCAGAGGAGCAAGACCAGCAGCAAATGGACACTATTAACCTTGTAAATTGTTAAAATGGGGTTTAAAGTTGCCAGCATCAATGTGCGTAGCATCAAATCGGCTACGCGATGTGTTTCAACGATGGCCTTCCTGGCCAGCGTTAAAGCCGACCTCCTGTTTCTGCAGGAGTGTGGGATACCGCACCTCAGCAGCTACAGGAGATGGTCGAGCTTGTGGGCCCATGGGCAGTCAGTTTGGTCGGGGGGCAACGATAGCCGCGCCTCCGGCCTGGGTATCCTGTTGCGAGGAAGCAACTTCACCATCTCCGAGGTTAAGGAGGTGGTGGGCGGGCGCCTCCTCGTCGCCGACGTTATGTACAGGAATGCTCCCCTGAGACTGATCAATGTGTACGCCCCAGTGGGTAAGAGTGAACGGTTGGCCGTCCTGCAGCAGCTTCCACTGTTGCTGGCTACGTCCAGGCCGGTCATTCTGGCCGGAGACTTCAACTGTATCATTGATGCAGATGGACGATCCGGCGGGGGGGACAGTAAACTGGACGCCACGTCCAGAGCCCTGATGGACGCGGTAAAAGATGCCAAGCTGCACGACGTCTTCAGCACCCCTGCAGACGGAGCGCAGCGTAGATACACCTGGTCACGGGCAGACGGGTCTATCCGCTCAAGGATAGATTACCTGTTTGTGTCCCGAACGCTCTCGGTCAGATCCACCGACGTCAAGCCGGTGTTCTTCTCTGACCACTGCCTCCTGCTGGCCGACTGTCACCTACAGGACGAGCAGCGGGCGGGTAAGGGAACGTGGAAGCTGAACACTAAGCTGTTGACCCCGGGAAACATTGAGGAGCTCAAGAGGGACTACGCAGGTTGGAGAACCGTGAAGCCCCTCTTTGAGTCTCCAGCAGACTGGTGGGAAACAGTTAAAGGGAACATCAAGAGGTTCTTCATCCTCAAAGGTGTTCAGGAGGCGAGAGAGAGGCGGGGAAAAACTGTCCCAGCTCCAGGAAAGTATGCAGAACCTGCTCCTGCTGCAGACGATGGGGGTCGATGTCACGGAGGACCTCAAGGAGGTGAAGGGCCAGCAAGCCTCGCTCTTTGCCTCAGAGGCCTCCAAGATAATCTTCCGGTCCAGGGTCCGCTCGGTGGAGCAGGACGAGACGTGCTCACGTTTCTTCTTCCAGAAGGTGCACAAAGAGAGCTCTGTGCTCAGCAGCCTGAAGGAAGAAGACGGCTCGACAACGTCATCTCAGGCTGACGTCATGAGGATCAGTAAATCCTTCTATGCCAGTCTGTATGACGCGAAGCCGACCGACAGCGCGGCCTCCCAGTCGTTCCTGTCGTCTATCACGGAGGTCTTAGACGACAGAACACGCGAGAGGCTGGACCAGCCGCTATCTCTGGACGAGCTGACCAAGGCCCTCGAGTCCTTCGAAAAGAATAAAACTCCCGGAAGCGATGGCTTACCGGTCGAGCTCTATTCCGCTCTGTGGGACTTGATTGGCCAGGACCTGCTGGAGGTGTATGTCAGTATGCTTCGGGCAGGTACCATGAGCGAATCCATGAGGAAAGGCATCATCACCCTCATCTATAAGCGGAAGGGGGAGAGCGAGGAACTCAAAAATTGGAGACCGATCACACTGTTGAATGCAGATTACAAAATCCTGTCAAAGGTAATTGCCAACCGGGTCAGGTCTGCTCTGGGGTCGGTGATTCACCCTGACCAAACCTGTGCTGTGCCAGGCAGGAAGATCGCTGAGAGTCTCGCACTCCTCAGGGATACGATCGCCTACGTGCAGGACAGAGGGTTGGACGCCTGCCTGATCAGCCTGGACCAGGAGAAAGCCTTTGACAGGATATCACACATGTATATGAGAGATGTTCTCTCCAAAATGGGCTTTGGGGAGGGAATCTGCAATTGGATCAGACTGCTCTACACCAACATTGTCAGTGCAGTCTCAATCAATGGGTGGGAATCAGATAGCTTCCCAGTCAGATCTGGAGTAAGGCAGGGCTGCCCTCTCTCTCCTGCCTTGTTTGTGTGCTGCATAGAGCCATTTGCCGAGTCCATCAGGAAGGATGCGAGCCTGAGAGGGGTGACTATTCCGGGCAGCGGGGGCCTGCAGGTTAAGGCCTCCCTGTACATGGATGACGTCGCCGTTTTCTGCTCGGATCCGCTGTCCGTGCGCAGACTCATGTGCATTTGTGACCAGTTCGAACGGGCCTCGGGGGCAAGGTAAACCGAGGCAAGAGCGAGGCCATGCTCTTCGGGAACTGGGCCGACCAATCCTCGATCCCCTTCACCGTCAGGACCGACCACCTGAAGGTGCTGGGTATTTGGTTCGGGGGGGCTGGGGCGTGCGCCAAGTCTTGGGAGGAGCGTATCAGTAAAGTGAGGCAGAAACTGGGCAGATGGAGGCTACGGTCGCTCTCCATCACGGGAAAAAACCTGGTCATCAGGTGTGAGGCACTGTCATTGCTGTTGTACGTGGCACAGGTCTGGCCTATTCCCAGAACCTGCGCCGCTGCAGTCGTCCGGGCCATCTTCCAGTTCATATGGAGTTCAAAGATGGACCGGGTCCGAAGGGACTCACTGTACAAAGATCTGGGCAACGGGGGAAAAAATACACCCAATGCCACCCTCACCCTGATGGCCACCTTTGTGTGTGGCTGCATCAAGCTGTGCGTGGATCCCCGGTACGCAAACACCAAGTGTCACTACGTACTGAGGTTCTACCTGTCCCCGGTGTTGCGAAGGATGGGCCTGGCCTCGCTGCCGCGGAACGCTCCGAGTAGTTGGACCGTTCCGTACCACCTGTCCTTCGTGGAGAAATTTCTGAAGAAAAAACACCTTTGACCACAAGTCCATCAGGAAGTGGTCAGCACGTAGCGTCCTCGAGACCCTTCGGGAAAAGGAGAGGGCGGATCCTGTTGAGTGGTTCCCTGAGCAGACTGTCAAAGCAATTTGGCAGAATGCCTCATCGCCAGAACTTTCCAACAAGCACCAAGACATGGCTTGGCTGGTGGTGAGAAGGGCTCTACCTGTGAGATCGTTTATGCACGCCCGGACTCTCAGCCGCACCGCACGCTGCCCTCGAAGCGGCTGCGGGGGGGACGAGACTGTCACACACCTCCTTCTGGAATGTGCCTATGCAGAGGAAGTCTGGAGAGGAATGCAGTGGTATTTGTCGAGGTTCGTCCCGAGCAGCGCCGTGACGCGGGACTCCGTGCTCTACGGCCTGTTCCCCGGGACGCACACCGAGACGAACATCAACTGCGCCTGGAGGATCATCAACTCGGTGAAGGTCGCTCTCTGGGCGGTCCGAAACCTGTTGATCTTCCAGCTGAAGGAGTTGACCCCGACTGAGTGTTGCAGACTGGCACATTCCAAGGTCCAGGACTACGTGTTGAGGGACGCGCTGAAGCTTGGGGCAGCTGCCGCCAAGGCGCGGTGGGGAAAGACCACCGTTTAACATCTGCCTGTCGATAGAAAAGCAGGGGGCCCATGCAGTCATTTGGGCTCTGCTGTCGCCTCAGCTCAATATATGAGTGAGAGATGCACTGATCTGTATGGAATAATGACAATTCGGAGCTGTGTATGTAAATGTGGAAATATGAATGGCATTACCTAATGTACAGTGTATCAAATTATTCTATGCATATTTTATGAATAAAGTATATTTTTGAAATAAAAAAAAAGTTTCTGTTCTTATCAGTTTAATCGCTGATATCTCCCGAAGGTGGGAGTGTTTGTATTAAATGGATTTTTGGAGCAGGGAGATGGCTTAAGGGCTTGCTCTGTCCTCTCCATGTATCAGCCTGGTATTGCAGTGTTTCCAGGAATGGTGCACCCAACGCTACCCAAGTTCAAAAGCAGGTGAATGCAATGTGAATCTCTTGCCTTTGCTAGTTTGCCGTGTTGATGGCAGTCAGTGATTGTTGCATCTATTGTCTTTTCAGTTGCAGGAAACTATCGTCTTTTGTTACGGGTTTCCTGTCTTATGAACCTGCTCTGCAGTTACCTGATGAAGGTGCAGCACGCTGAAAGCCAGGACAGGGTAACCCCAACGTGCTACAGGGAACATTCTGGAACCAGGGGCCTGCCAGGAAGGTAACTTGCCAATTTAAATGAATGGATTTGCCCTTGTCTGCCGTTTTGGGCTTCTGCGGTCGTTCTTGGAACGTATCCCACCGATGGTACGGCGGTGGCGGGGGGTGGGGTGACTGCTGTAATTTCAAAGAACCCCGTTGGGCTGAAACCTGGTGTTGTGGGATTTTTAACACAGTCAAATCAGGTTGTGGGATCCCATGACTCAGCAATGTCAAATGGCTATCAGATCAGCCCCCCACAGCCCCTTCCCAACCCCCCCGCCTCCCCCCCACCCCCGAGGCAACAAATTTATCCTAATATTTTCTTGAACAAGAAAGAAATGTCTTTAGTCTGTTTCCTGAATAGAGTGAAACCCCCATCTCTGTTTGTTTCTTCGCAAACTACTGTACGGAAGCGACCTGCTTTAGTAGCTACGTCTGTACGTAAAGATTATTCACGCAGACGATCGCCCAAGGCTGGAACTGGCTTCAGCTCCCTGGTGCCACCAGGCAGCCGTACTAACCACTGATCCACTGTGCCACCCGTACGATTTGGAACGATTTGTCATCATTTGCGGTGCAAGTAGCGAAACAGTTGTCAGTTTTGTCAACTGGGTCGGATTATAATGTTGTCAGCGATCTGCAGCAATGTGAACGGAGATGTCGAATCGAGCTGCTGGTGGTGATGAGGCGCGCTTGCAGCGTGACATGTTTACACGGGTAGATCAGCTCCCTCCCCATTCTCCAGAGAGTCGGATACAAGTAGAGAGGATATTGAAAGTGGACGATAAAGAAAGGGTGCACGGACGTAATTCGCTTTTCGCAACTTTTCGGATTGATGCGGAATGCCGAGGAGCGAATCCTGTACGTGAGGGAAACGATGATTGGCATTTATGGGCAAGCTACACCAACACAAGGGGAGGCAATGAATAGGATCTTTCCGTCAAGGCCAACATTTCTCGCCCATGCCGAGATCAGCCTGGTGGTGAGCTGCTCTCTCGAACCGCTGCAGTCCAAGTGCTGTCGGTAGCCCCGCGATGCTGTTTGGGCGGGGATTCCCGATTTTGACCCCGGTAACACCGGAGGAACAAGACATATTTGCAATTCAGGACAGCGAGTGTCTCGGCGGGGGGGGAGAACTTGCGAATGGTGGTGTTCCCGTGGATCTGCTGCCGTCATCCTTCGAGGCTGCGTTGGCCATGGGTTTGCAGGTGCTGCCTGAGGAATTCTGGTGAATCTTGTAGATGCCGGGGGAATGAATGACCCTGCCGCCGCCGCTGTCCCGATCACCGGGAGAAACCTCTCTGCAGTCGACCTGACGTGCGGTGGCTCCGGCCCGTGCCATCTGATTGGTCGTCAGCGCGACCTACGCGGCTACGTAACAGATGGAGAGAAAAGCACGGGGAAAGCACAGCGACTGCTGCAGAGTGATCTTCCGGTCTGGTTGGATATCTTGGAAGGAAGGTAGACGGTAAGGGAATAAAGGAACTTTGAATATCATCAAACTGATGGAAAGGATAGTCGGCAAATATGACCTCCACCGTTGGAGTATTGATGTGCTATCGCTTCTCGGCCTTTTGGCTTGGAATATGTGTAGTTTCTGTTCTTATCAGTTTAATCGCTGATATCTCCCGAAGGTGGGAGTGTTTGTATTAAATGGATTTTTGGAGCAGGGAGATGGCTTAAGGGCTTGCTCTGTCCTCTCCATGTATCAGCCTGGTATTGCAGTGTTTCCAGGAATGGTGCACCAACGCTTACCCAAGTTCAAAAGCAGGTGAATGCAATGTGAATCTCTTGCCTTTGCTAGTTTGCCGTGTTGATGGCAGTCAGTGATTGTTGCATCTATTGTCTTTTCAGTTGCAGGAAACTATCGTCTTTTGATACGGGTTTTCTGTCTTATGAACCTGCTCTGCAGTTACCTGATGAAGGTGCAGCACGCTGAAAGCCAGGACAGGGGTAACCCCAACGTGCTACAGGGAACATTCTGGAACCAGGGGCCTGCCAGGAAGGTAACTTGCCAATTTAAATGAATGGATTTGCCCTGTCTGCCGTTTTGGGCTTCTGCGGTCGTTCTTGGAACGTATCCCACCGATGGTACGGCGGTGGCGGGGGGGTGGGGTGACTGCTGTAATTTCAAAGAACCCCGTTGGGCTGAAACCTGGTGTTGTGGATTTTTAACACAGTCAAATCAGGTTGTGGGATCCCATGACTCAGCCAATGTCAAATGGCTATCAGATCAGCCCCCACAGCCCCTTCCCACCCCCCCGCCCTCCCCCCCCCACCCCGAGGCAACAAATTTATCCTAATATTTTCTTGAACAAGAAAGAAATGTCTTTAGTCTGTTTCCTGAATAGAGTGAAACCCCCCATCTCTGTTTGTTTCTTCGCAAACGACTGTACGGAAGCGACCTGCTTTAGTAGCTACGTCTGTACGTAAAGATTATTCACGCAGACGATCGCCCAAGGCTGGAACTGGCTTCAGCTCCCTGGTGCCACCAGGCAGCCGTACTAACCACTGATCCACTGTGCCACCCGTACGATTTGGAACGATTTGTCATCATTTGCGGTGCAAGTAGCGAAACAGTTGTCAGTTTGTCAACTGGGTCGGATTATAATGTTGTCAGCGATCTGCAGCAATGTGAACGGAGATGTCGAATCGAGCTGCTGGTGGTGATGAGGCGCGCTTGCAGCGTGACATGTTTACACGGGGAGATCAGCTCCCTCCCCATTCTCCACAGAGAGTCGGATACAAGTAGAGAGGATATTGAAGTGGACGATAAAGAAAGGGTGCACGGACGTAATTCGCTTTTCGCAACTTTTCGGATTGATGCGGAATGCCGAGGAGCGAATCCTGTACGTGAGGGAAACGATGATTGGCATTTATGGGCAAGCTACACCAACACAAGGGGAGGCAATGAATAGGATCTTTCCGTCAAGGCCAACATTTCTCGCCCATGCCGAGATCAGCCTGGTGGTGAGCTGCTCTCTCGAACCGCTGCAGTCCAAGTGCTGTCGGTAGCCCCGCGATGCTGTTTGGGCGGGGATTCCCGATTTTGACCCGGTAACACCGGAGGAACAAAGACATATTTGCAATTCAGGACAGCGAGTGTCTCGGGGGGGGGGGGAGAACTTGCGAATGGTGGTGTTCCCGTGGATCTGCTGCCGTCATCCTTCGAGGCTGCGTTGGCCATGGGTTTGCAAGGTGCTGCCTGAGGAATTCTGGTGAATCTTGTAGATGCCGGGGGAATGAATGACACTGCCGGGGGAATGAATGACCCTGCCGCCGCCGCTGTCCCCGATCACCGGGAGAAACCTCTCTGCAGTCGACCTGACGTGCGGTGGCTCCGGCCCGTGCCATCTGATTGGTCGTCAGCGCGACCTGCGCGGCTACGTAACAGATGGACAGAAAAGCACGGGGAAAGCACAGCGACTGCTGCAGAGTGATCTTCCGGTCTGGTTGGATATCTTGGAAGGAAGGTAGACGGTAAGGGAATAAAGGAACTTTGAATATCATCAAACTGATGGAAAGGATAGTCGGCAATTATGACCTCCACCGTTGGAGTATTAATGTGCTATCGCTTCTCGGCCTTTTGGCTTGGAATATGTGTAGTTTCTGTTCTTATCAGTTTAATCGCTGATATCTCCCGAAGGTGGGAGTGTTTGTATTAAATGGATTTTTGGAGCAGGGAGATGTCCTCTCCATGTATCAGCCTGGTATTGCAGTGTTTCCAGGAATGGTGCACCCAACGCTACCCAAGTTCAAAAGCAGGTGAAT
This sequence comes from Hemiscyllium ocellatum, assembly GCF_020745735.1. NCBI lineage: Eukaryota > Metazoa > Chordata > Chondrichthyes > Orectolobiformes > Hemiscylliidae > Hemiscyllium > Hemiscyllium ocellatum. The sequence goes on from NW_026867917.1 coordinate 87,051, forward strand.
GCAATGTGAATCTCTTGCCTTTGCTAGTTTGCCGTGTTGATGGCAGTCAGTGATTGTTGCATCTATTGTCTTTTCAGTTGCAGGAAACTATCGTCTTTTGTTACGGGTTTTCTGTCTTATGAACCTGCTCTGCAGTTACCTGATGAAGGTGCAGCACGCTGAAAGCCAGGACAGGGGTAACCCCAACGTGCTACAGGGAACATTCTGGAACCAGGGGCCTGCCAGGAAGGTAACTTGCCAATTTAAATGAATGGATTTGCCCTTGTCTGCCGTTTTGGGCTTCTGCGGTCGTTCTTGGAACGTATCCCACCGATGGTACGGCGGTGGCGGGGGGTGGGGTGACTGCTGTAATTTCAAAGAACCCCGTTGGGCTGAAACCTGGTGTTGTGGGATTTTTAACACAGTCAAATCAGGTTGTGGGATCCCATGACTCAGCCAATGTCAAATGGCTATCAGATCAGCCCCCACAGCCCCTTCCCAACCCCCCCCGCCTCCCCCCCCACCCCGAGGCAACAAATTTATCCTAATATTTTCTTGAACAAGAAAGAAATGTCTTTAGTCTGTTTCCTGAATAGAGTGAAACCCCATCTCTGTTTGTTTCTTCGCAAACTACTGTACGGAAGCGACCTGCTTTAGTAGCTACGTCTGTACGTAAAGATTATTCACGCAGACGATCGCCCAAGGCTGGAACTGGCTTCAGCTCCCTGGTGCCACCAGGCAGCCGTACTAACCACTGATCCACTGTGCCACCCGTACGATTTGGAACGATTTGTCATCATTTGCGGTGCAAGTAGCGAAACAGTTGTCAGTTTGTCACTGGGTCGGATTATAATGTTGTCAGCGATCTGCAGCAATGTGAACGGAGATGTCGAATCGAGCTGCTGGTGGTGATGAGGCGCGCTTGCAGCGTGACATGTTTACACGGGGAGATCAGCTCCCTCCCCATTCTCCAGAGAGTCGGATACAAGTAGAGAGGATATTGAAGTGGACGATAAAGAAAGGGTGCACGGACGTAATTCGCTTTTCGCAACTTTTCGGATTGATGCGGAATGCCGAGGAGCGAATCCTGTACGTGAGGGAAACGATGATTGGCATTTATGGCAAGCTACACCAACACAAGGGGAGGCAATGAATAGGATCTTTCCGTCAAGGCCAACATTTCTCGCCCATGCCGAGATCAGCCTGGTGGTGAGCTGCTCTCTCGAACCGCTGCAGTCCAAGTGCTGTCGGTAGCCCCGCGATGCTGTTTGGGCGGGGATTCCCGATTTTGACCCGGTAACACCGGAGGAACAAGGACATATTTGCAATTCAGGACAGCGAGTGTCTCGGGGGGGAGGGGGAGAACTTGCGAATGGTGGTGTTCCCGTGGATCTGCTGCCGTCATCCTTCGAGGCTGCGTTGGCCATGGGTTTGCAAGGTGCTGCCTGAGGAATTCTGGTGAATCTTGTAGATGCCGGGGGAATGAATGACCCTGCCGGGGAATGAATGACCCTGCCGCCGCCGCTGTCCCCGATCACCGGGAGAAACCTCTCTGCAGTCGACCTGACGTGCGGTGGCTCCGGCCCGTGCCATCTGATTGGTCGTCAGCGCGACCTGCGCGGCTACGTAACAGATGGACAGAAAAGCACGGGGAAAGCACAGCGACTGCTGCAGAGTGATCTTCCGGTCTGGTTGGATATCTTGGAAGGAAGGTAGACGGTAAGGGAATAAAGGAACTTTGAATATCATCAAACTGATGGAAAGGATAGTCGGCAAATATGACCTCCACCGTTGGAGTATTAATGTGCTATCGCTTCTCGGCCTTTTGGCTTGGAATATGTGTAGTTTCTGTTCTTATCAGTTTAATCGCTGATATCTCCCGAAGGTGGGAGTGTTTGTATTAAATGGATTTTTGGAGCAGGGAGATGGCTTAAGGGCTTGCTCTGTCCTCTCCATGTATCAGCCTGGTATTGCAGTGTTTCCAGGAATGGTGCACCCAACGCCTACCCAAGTTCAAAAGCAGGTGAATGCAATGTGAATCTCTGCCTTTGCTAGTTTGCCGTGTTGATGGCAGTCAGTGATTGTTGCATCTATTGTCTTTTCAGTTGCAGGAAACTATCGTCTTTTGTTACGGGTTTTTCTGTCTTATGAACCTGCTCTGCAGTTACCTGATGAAGGTGCAGCACGCAGAAAGCCAGGACAGGGGTAACCCCAACGTGCTACAGGGAACATTCTGGAACCAGGGGCCTGCCAGGAAGGTAACTTGCCAATTTAATGAATGGATTTGCCCTTGTCTGCCGTTTTGGGCTTCTGCGGTCGTTCTTGGAACGTATCCCACCGATGGTACGGCGGTGGCGGGGGGGTGGGGTGACTGCTGTAATTTCAAAGAACCCCGTTGGGCTGAAACCTGGTGTTGTGGGATTTTTAACACAGTCAAATCAGGTTGTGGGATCCCATGACTCAGCCAATGTCAAATGGCTATCAGATCAGCCCCCACAGCCCTTCCCAACCCCCCCCACCCCCCGAGGCAACAAATTTATCCTAATATTTTCTTGAACAAGAAAGAAATGTCTTTGGTCTGTTTCCTGAATAGAGTGAAACCCCCATCTCTGTTTGTTTCTTCGCAAACGACTGTACGGAAGCGACCTGCTTTAGTAGCTACGTCTGCACGTAAAGATTATTCACGCAGACGATCGCCCAAGGCTGGAACTGGCTTCAGCTCCCTGGTGCCACAGGCAGCCGTACTAACCACTGATCCACTGTGCCACCCGTACGATTTGGAACGATTTGTCATCATTTGCGGTGCAAGTAGCGAAACAGTTGTCAGTTTGTCAACTGGGTCGGATTATAATGTTGTCAGCGATCTGCAGCAATGTGAACGGAGATGTCGAATCGAGCTG